>NC_039365.1:31107434-31268106 GCF_003573695.1 Papaver somniferum
ATGCCATGCCAGCAACATCTCCGCGCCAAAGGCATGCCAACCATGCCAGCCTCACCACCGTGCCAATGACATGCCATGCCAGCCACATATCCGCGCCAAAGGCATGCCAACCATGCCAGCCGCACCACCGTGCCAATGGCATGCCATGCCAGCCACATCTCCGCGACAAAGGCATACCAACCATGCCAGCCGCACCATAGTGCCAATGGCATGCCATGCCAGCCACACTTCCGCACCAAAGCCATGCCGGCCATGCCTCCATGCCGCTGGCTGCCAAATGAAGGGTTGTAACAATCAACAACCACCCTTCCTTCTGAGATGCAAATCTCAGCCGTCCAACTTCTCCACCAAACGTGTGGCAACTTTTGGCCTATTGCCAAGCCCTAATTTTGTTCGCGCCTAAACTATGCCAAAACCCTAATTTTGGCCGCGCCTAAAACTATGCCAAAATCCTAGCTTGGTCGCGCCTAAACCATGCCAAAGTCATGCCGGCTATGCCTCCATGCCGCTGGCTTCCAAACGAAGGGTTTCAACAATCAACGGCCACCTTTCCTTCTGAGATGCAAATCTCAGCTGTCCAAGTTCGCCACCAAATGCGTGGTAACTTTTGGCCCAATGCCAAGCCCTAATTTTTGCCGCGCCTAAACTATGCCAAAACCCTAATTTTGGCCGCGCCTAAAACTATGCCAAAATCCTAGCTTGGCCGCGCCTAAACCATGCCAAAGCCATGTCAGCTATGCCTCCATGCCGCTGGCTGCCAAATGAAGGGTTGCAACAATCAACAACCACCCTTCCTTATGATATGCAAATCTCAGCCGTCCAAGTTCGCCACCAAACGCGTGACAACTTTTGGCCGAATGCCAAGCCCTAATTTTGGCCGCGCCTAAACTATGCCAAAACCATAATTTTGGCCACGCCTAAAACTTTGCCAAAATCCTAGCTTGGTCGCGCCAAAACCATGCGAAAGCCATGCCTCCATGTCGCTGGCCGCCAAACGGAGGGTTGAAATAATCAACGGCTACCCCTCCTTCTGAGACGCAAATCTCAGTCGTACAAGCTTGTCACCAAACCAAACGATTTCTGGCAACTTCTTGGCTGTGATGCCAAAGTTCCACGGTTTGTGCCAAACCCTAATTTGGGCCGCGCCAAGAGCATGCACAATCCGTGTTGTCCATGCCTCCATGCCACTGGCCGCCAAACGGAGGGTTGCAACAATCAACGGACACCCCTCCTTCGCAAATCTCAGCCGTACAACCTTGCCACCAAACGACTTGTGGAAATCTCTTGGCTACGCTGCCAACTCTTTGGACACGACACACACTTATCTATGCCAATTCTTTTGTCACGACACCAAACCCTAATCATCCACGCCAAGAGCATGCGCAAGACATGACAACACCATGTCCACGCCACTGGATACCAAACGGAAGGTAACCACAATCAACTGCTAACCTTCCTCTCAAGATGCAAAATATCGTCCGTCGAAGGTCACCACCGAACCGGCAATCCTCTCAATCTTAACTTGCGAAACAATAGCAACATGCTACACGTTTTTCCACGAAAACACTGGAGACATCAAAACATGTCACAAAACTGGGGGATGCTCATCAGGGTATTGGTCTGACGGTTTACAGCGTGCGGCGTACACTACACCCGTTACAAGAAAGTGTCATAAGAGTGAGGCGGTTAGTAAATACAGGAAGTAATGGTGAAACGTTTCCTTCATTATGGAAACATCAATTCCAGGCGTTACCCGTTACCTCTTTCTTCCATTTACTCATTTGTTTCCACTTCTTACGAGACCAGGGTACGTTTTGTTGCGACTTGTATAAATAGGTCTCACCTATTTCCACCAAAGGACAAGTTTTGTTCAGGATAATACAACACTCTGAAATCACTTGTTAGCTTTCCCATATGTTAGTTCCACTTTCTAATACGAGTCGTCAAACAACTACTCTTACCGAATCAACTATTCTGGTCTCAACACTCTCTTCGCTTCCCTCCCTAGACCAACCCTTCTACTTCACTTTGTGACCGAAGCAAGTCTGGAACGGCCATTTCTTGGTTTAGGCCAGATTTGTATAGATTGATCTCTCGAATCAAAGTACTCCCTCGCAGTACATTGTTTAGGGTTTAGACTCGTTTCTCACCCACACACTTGAAATTACCAAAATCAGAAAAAACTGTTTTCACCCTCAATCCCAGTCTCTTTTCGTATGTCACCCATATCCTGAAAAGGAGTATGTGTATGAATGATGGAAAAACAAAAAACAAAAAAGAAGGGAGAAGCGCCACTAGTAAACACATAAAAGCACGGTTTATAAAAAGCGAAGGAAAGATCAAGGGGAGAAACTGACCTCGAGAATAGGAGTATCCAGTGGATGATCACTAGACTTCAGAAGAGATTCCGAGAAGCCAGAAGAAGACTCGGAATCATTCGTAGAACATGCAAAATATAAAACAAATAGTATTACGAAAATAAACTCTGATATATAAGTAAAAAAATAAAGAGAGAGAGGGAAAAAGATGTCATTAAATCAATAGTACACGTGTCAAACAGGGAATGAATAACCACCTTCAGGACGACCCGGTTGAGGTGTCACGTGGGTGGTGGACCCACCAAAAACCGATCGGTTTGACCCAGAAGGACTTGGTGAATTCAACACTTCGTTGGGAGATTCCAAGGCTTGGCCCCTAATACGAACGATCTATGCCTGTAAGGGATTAACTAATAATATATGAAGGTGCGGAGACACCCATCCGATCAACGAATGAGAGATTCGGGCTACCACCAGCCCCTCGCTGAGATCGTGAAGGACTATCCTGCCGAGTCTGTGTAGGACGCAGAGGGAAAACATTAATAGAAGAACAAGAATGGGAACCAGACAGTTTAGCAGCTTCCCGTTTAGCCTTCTTAATTAGCAAGGCTCTTCTCATACCAATCACTCACAGGTATGTTGAGATACTTCTCCATCAAGTAAGAGGGCGACCTTTGGTACCTGATTTAAGACCATTCTCCCGGGCTATAACCTCATCAGGCTTAATACGACCAGACGCATGTAATATCCTGAGATCCTCAAAACATAAGTCTGGAGGATATAATTATGGAGGAGCAGACAGATCACGAAGGAGAAAATTGAAGGCGCGATGACGAATGCGAATCTGATACTCATGAGCCAGCTCAGTAACCGCAAGAGGGCGCTCAGGCACAGGCTGTTGAAAAGAAAATCTAATCCCTCGATCTATCAACCGCGTCGGTTCCTTGAAGACAAAGCGATCAAAACTAGAAACGATATCTGCAACTTCGGAGCCACTCCAAAGCGGGAAACTGGAAGGAGCCTCTTGATCAAACCCAACTTGGAGAGCCGTGCGACAAGGGTTATAGGACATAGCAATGAACTTCCAGCATAAAATCCAGGGATATAACCAGGCAATACCACCATTACCGAATCAAAGTCGTACTCCGGTAAGGATTGTGTCGAATCCAATTATGTGCCCTCCAACGGGGAAGTAAAGTCGTAATACCCCAGGGCTTCAAAGATCATCATGGTAAGGGAAAGGTTTGAAACTCTTCGCTACTTCCATAAAATTAGCTATATCACCCTTGGGCACTTTTCCTTTACCATTCCAAAGAGCCATCCACGGGTAACCATACGTGACAACAGTCTTACGAACGGTGTCATCGTCTTGTTCAACATCCTCCTCGCGATGAACCGCCAACACATGAGGATCGGGAGCATACTCAGGAAGGTGTTCCCAGTATCACACTTGCATAAAATAAGCAAGAATATATGTCTTGATCTTATGAACTGCATTCACTATAAAACGTCTTGGCAAAACAGGTTCAAATGTCGATATAGGCCACCCAAGAACATTAGCGCGAGAGGAAAAGAGACTCCTCGAGATAAAAACACATCCATTGGCACAAGCTCACCTTTGATAGTATCCCGGGGACTATACTCAAACACGTCAGGACAAAGCCAAAATAAAATATAAGACGCCAACTCGGCGCGAGGTCTCCCCTCTTTCCTGCGGGGAGGCATAAACTTTTTATCAACCAACTGAGGAGCCCAATACTTGATCCAAAGAGAAAAAGAGGCGCGTCTATGGCTCTTGACAACCCAATCAGAACTGGTTCGCGTTGGATGGACTGATGAACCATGAATCGCTTCATAGGCGCGGGTAGAGCTGACAAGAAACCGTTATCATGTGGGCTGTGGTAGAGAGGGTTTTTTACCCTCGAATGCTTTGGATTTACCTTTAGCAGCAGGAGAAGGTTCCCCTTTCCGATAGCACCCACATCCTTCCCTTCGCTTTCTTACTGCGCCAGTAGTTGACCCCTTCTTACTTACTCGCTGCCAGAGTCCTTTACAATCCAGCAGATAATCCCATAACTCCTTATCCTCATCATCCAAAGCTTCAAAAACGCCTGCCTCGTCATATGAGTGACTATCGTGAATGAGTAGTCCCGTAAGAGCCACTACGTCCTCTAAGACTATGGTAGCTTCCCCCATGCAAAGAATAGAGTATGGACAGGAGACGCCCAACGACAAAACAGTCGCCTCATATCACGCCTACATTTGACTATTTATCATTTAAGAGACAAGTTTATGGCTTCCTCGATACCTTCCGAGCGAAGAGCGACTACATGGCCCGGATTGGAGCGGATATAAGTCGTCCAATGTGGCCATACGACAGGTGTGATAGATGAGGAATGAATCTCAATAGCAGGAAGATCATAATCATCGCAATGAATAGCCATCCGCAAAACCTTTTTGAATGAAAAGGTGTCTAGGGTATTTACCTCAGGGTACATGAGCCATCCAGGAGCAGGAGGATAGGGTAACACAAATGTATTGAGAAGGCGCGGGATAAGAACGTCATCCATAGGAAGGACCCGCTGACCATCATGGAGGCCTCTCAGCTTTAACGCGTGCTTCAAATCAGATCTTCTTGTGATTTCGGGGATCATATATGCCTCGCTATCTGTTGGGAGCGGTATATGCAACTCCTCCTGATATGCATTCTCTATTTCCTCAGAGTCAGGGCTCATCACTTCCTCGGATTCTTCTTCTACACCCTTCATGGATGAATTACTACTGGTAGAATTGCTAGATATGGCGCGTGTATGATGTGTCTAGAATGGGATGAAATAAGAATGACAATATAAAGTGGAAAAGAAGGAATAATCTAGAGGGTCTATATATAGGCTACGTGGAGACTCGAACGTGGCAGTTATGAGGGGAAACGTGAAACCGTAGAAATTTTTGCATGTTGCGGAAGACCAACTGTCGCTTAGGGACGTAGGGCTGAAAGAAAGATCTTCCATATGTTTCGGGGGTAAGGCACATGGGAAAAAAATTGACTACCGGGTCATTTGACAATTGACCCAATAGTCATGGGACTAATGTTGATACATGGAAATTATTACCCCTTAGTATGGATAGGGATCCTCTAAAGGTAGCCAAGGCCCAAGGTAAAACATTGGGGACTTGGGAAATAGATCCCAAGCCCACTAGTAGATATCCATGAGATAAGAAAGATAAGGTGGTAATTGTCAAAGAAGGAAATAGTTGTATTAGAGAAGGAGTGACATTAGTAGTAATCATGGAGATTTAGGACATGTGGCATGATGTCATAAAAAGAAGGGCTTTTGGGAACATCTATAAAAGGAAGTACGTAGTATAATGGAAAGAAAGTTCTCTCTCACACAATTCCTAGAAATTGTTGTCATTAGGTGTGATTAGGACGGGTAAAACCAAGATCAGATTCAACCTTCAACACCGGGCACATGGCTTTGACGGTTATAAGTTGGTTACACGGAAGGAATGTTTGCTTTATGCATTTCTAAGGCTAGGGACTGTAGGAAAGGAGTTTGGAAAGTTGGCACGGTTGGCCAACTACCTTGTGTAAAGTAAATCTGTAACTTCCTGACAGCTACTTGTCTCTAGCTTTTGTAAGGCTATAAAAGAATGATCTTGTGATGGGTTGGGTATCCGGAACAAGAAGAGTTGTGTAACCCTAAGTGTGCAGTAATAATAAGGCTTCGTCCAAGATTAAAGCTAACTTCGGTTGGTGCATTTGTCCTTTGTTTTGGATTATTGTTTATGATAGAGCACTGATCGGTTGAACTCGCATGCGTTGCTATCTCAAGCATGTTAGTCAATGTTAGTGATCAAAACTATAATTTTTGATTTCTAGCTTATTTATAGATGTCTAGGACTAGGACATAAATTGTGTATTTGATCTTAGTTTTCACGGCGTGCATCATTTGAAGACGATGAACTACTAAGGGGAGCTTGTAGAACTTCATCGACAAAAGGTATGTGGAGACTTGAACTCATCTATCACTTGGAAAGTCTATTTCTACTCTATCTCCTATATTGAGGCATAAGTCTTATTACAATATAGTTTTCTATATACACATTTGAGATTTCGAGCTGAGTTTAACTCGCTTACATATTTCTCGAAATATGTGTTGGCAAGATTTCGCTTCGACCAAGTTCATCTTATATCATGTGAAAATTGCCCAGTAACATCTTACATGGTTTGTTTGATACAATCATTTGGTGTTGTCTTGGAATGTTTCGATGATTATTTCAATATCTTGAAAATTGCTTTGATGCTGATAGTGTGTGAAAATGGCTACAGTCATCCTCTCATAATGTTTCAATGATTGAAATAAAGAGCTTAGAATCATGTAACCATCTTTGGATATAGGCATATAGTGTGTTCGCACATTTGTGTATAAGTCCAAAACCGGGAACCAAATGTATACATACTTGTGTGTGTACTAAATGGTTGATGGAGACTGGCTAAGTATGTGTACCCGTACGCATACTGGTGGAAGTTCATGCCCGTGAATTTCGGCTGATTTTGGAAATCAAAACCAACTAAAGCCAGTTACCAAAGTGTGTGTACCCGTACGCATACTAGAGGAAAGTTCACATCCATGAATATCTGCTGAGTTTGAAAACCAAAAAAAAACTCAAATCCGGTTGCTTAAGTACGCATAACCATACGCATACTTAACTAGTTACTTTCTAAAATCGGTTGTGTACATGAACCTAAACACTTATAAAATAAGGAATGCAATATTTGCAAACCGTGGCTATAATTTTCATGTATTGATTCGAGTGAATCAAACCGATTTTGCTTCAATTGTGTTCTTGTATAATTCTATGAGAATACATCTATTGAACGGCTCTTTAACTAGTTTCATTTGATTCATTTGAACTAGTTATGGTTAAGATGAATAAGGTTGATATGAGAGTAATCATATGGCTAACCTCGGTTAACTATTTGTGAACCAACATGGTGTACACGTTTAGGTACGGTTACATAAACCTAAATGAGGGTACATTTCATTTGTGTGTAACAAGATAAGTTCGATCTAACGGTTGAAAGATATTAGCTTGGTTGAATCAGGTTTTTCATCTAACGATGAATATTGAATGCTTTGTTACTAAGGTAACTTGGATTGCAAACCCTGATTTGAAAACTATATAAAGGATAACTCTAGCACTGGGAAACCTAATCCCCACACCTCATGTGTGTTACTAGTTGCATAAACTAGAGTCGATTCTCCTTTAACCTTAAGTTTCTATCGAGACCCTGTAGGTTAACGACTTCAAATACTTCATAGGGATTGTAAAGATAGAACCAACTATTTTTTTTGTAGTTGCGTGTTCTGATCTTTCTCGATTCTATCGTATTGAGTACAATTGAAATAATTGACTCGAGATTAATTTCTCCGATAAGCAAGATAAAAGTAATGACAAACATCTTCGTCTCATCGTTTGTGATTCCACAATATCTTGTTTCGCTAGTTGATTAAGATTATTGTGAGGTGATTGATAATACTAGGCTGTTCTTCAGGAATATAAGTCCGGTTTATCAATTGGTTCATGTTCACCTTGATTTATCAAAAGACGGAACAAAAACTCTTGGGTATTTCTGTGGGAGACAGATTTATTCAATCTATAGACTTTTATGTGTGAGATAGATTTGTTTATCAAGTCTTCGACTTTGGGTCGTACCAACTCTTAGTTGTGGGTGAGATCAACTAAGGGAATCAAGTGCATAGTATCCTGTTAGGATCAGAGACGTAAGGAACGCAACTGTACCTTGAATCAGTGTGAGATTGACTAGGGTTCAACTACAGTCCAGTCCGAAGTTAATTGGTAGTACGTTAGAGTCTGTAGCGGCTTAATACAATGTGGTGTTCAAATCTGGACTAGGTCCCGGGGTTTTTCTGCATTTGTCATTTCCTCGTTTACAAAATTCTGGTTTCTGTGTTATTTCTTTTTCGCATTATATTTTGTTATATAATTGAAATATCACAGACAATCAATTAGAATATCCAACCTTTGGTTGTTGATTTACATTTATTGACACTTGAACATTGATCTTTAATATCGTTCAAGTAACTCCTCTTATATTCAATCAGGATCGCATATTTCTATTTGCTGATTGCAGATTTAATTAAGAGTTAGAGATATTAAGCTTTTTGATATACTTTACTCTAGATTGAGTCTGACTGTCTAGTTGATTCTCTAAAAAGTATATTGTAGTATGTCCTCTCAGATTTCCAAACGAATTGTTGGGTGTGGTTGTTAGACCCCCGCATTGTCAATTGGTACCAGAGCAGGCAAACACATTAAAGACCTCATAAGTCTGGGTTTGTAGTGATCTGATATGGACAGAGGTGCTATCTCTATAGACGTACCACCAGTCTTCGAAGGATTAAATTCCTTATGCGTGCCTTTCTTCAAGCGCGTGATTTTCAATCATGGGTTTATGTAGTTAATGGCTATGATGCTCCCCTTGTGGCAGTAGGGAATGCAACCATTCCTAAGGATATTGGTGCATATGACGCTGCTGAGATACTTTCTGCAAAGAAAAAATCCGAAGGTTTGAATGCCATCATACATGTTATTGTCCCAGATCTTCAGCACCATGTGACTACGTGCACTCGGTCTAAAGATGCTTGGGATATCTTAGAAAACGTATTTGAAGGGAATACCAGTGAAAGGAAGCTAGTCTTCAAAACCTTAATTCCAATTGGGAAAACCTTCGTATGGCAGATGAAGATTCATTTGATGAGTTTAGTCACAAAGTGTCTGAAATTGTTAATGCATCTTTTGCATTGGGTAAGACTATTCCTGAAAAGGACGTTGTGATGAAAATTCTCAGATCGCTGCCATCTAAATACGATTCTAAGAAGCATGCCATCGTTGAGGGAAATAACCTTGATCCGCGCTCTCTCCAGAAACACACTGGTTGTAAAGCTAAAGATCTTTGATAATGGGCATACATTCAAAATCGGAAAGGATGTTGCCTTCAAAGCACAAAATAACACTAAATTGCTTCACAAAAGTAGAATTGTTCATGTCTCTGAGGATGATCTTTCTGAGACTGATTCATCAGATGAAGATCTTGACAAGTCAGTCTCTTTGATCACAAGACAGTTTAGAGATTTTCTATTGAAGAGAAGTAAACGGTTTTCCAGAGACAAACCTAGGGCATCAGTTAAACCTAACAATCGCATTTCTCCTAAAAACAGGGATGCTGACGAGGCTGGTGACGAGGATATGCCACAGTGCTTTAAGTGTAAAGGTTTTGGTCATTTTGAAAATGAGTGTCCAAACCGTAGAACATACACTGGGAACAAAAGTCTTGCTGCAACTCTTGATGAAATGTCTGATCACTATGATTCTAATGAAGACCAAAGATCAAGTGTTGAACTTCTTAGTGAAGATATTGATTTTGATAATTATAGCAATACATACATCAATCTCAATATTCTTCCAGAAGAAGACTCAACCAATCTGGAAGAAAAAATTAACCTTTCTGTTGGAAACTCTCTGTCTTATTTTTCAGGTTCCACTTTGTGTCTAGCATCTTGCACATCTCGGGCGTCTGAATCATCTTATCCATTGAAATTCTCTTATTGTTCACCCAAAGGTCATGAACTCTCAAAGTGTTTCAAGTACAAACACAAGATGAGATATGTCAATAAACTTCAACAAAGAGTAAATTTCCTAGCAGACAAGCTTAAACTTGTTCAAAAACCCGCTGAGGTATGTAAGATTTTATCCTTCTCAAAGAAGTTGGTTTCCAAAGATAGGTCAAGACCACTAGAGAAAATATTATGGTCTAAACATTTTGATATACATGGTTCTATGAATTCCGATCAAAAAGGATGTGATGGACAGATTATTGTTCATCCCAGCACAACTTAAATTGTGTTGATTAGTGCATCTTGTCTCATGTGCCTGATTGAAAGAGACATGATTCTGCACACCTCAGGTTTTGAAAAAGAAAAAATGGTTTAGATTTGTTTTCTTTTCTTTCTGAGCTTTGCCTGTTTTGCAAGATTTGGAATTCTTTCATATCTAATTGATATTGAAAGGGACTTCCCTATTTAATCTATAAAAGAGGGTTATTCTCGATAATTTGACTCTCTCTAGGGTTATGAATTATGCGTGCGTGAACCTGTGCGGTTAAAGGTTCTGTAACCCTACATTCCTTTTCCTTATTTGAAACTCTTTTAATCTAAAGACTACTTGTTGAGCTTAAATTGTGATTTCCTCTCACAAACCCATACACTCACGAAAACTCCAAGCATCATGTCTTCTGATGGAAAATATGTTACCATCATTGTTAAGCCATCAATCATGAAGGAAAAAGAGAAATCTCCATTACCTCTAACTTTGAAAATAAAAAGAAGGAATGTGAGGAAGCCAAGAGTTGTTCCTTCAAATTCTCAGAAATTTTCTGGTGTTCTTGAAGGGTTGAAGGAAACAAGGAAGGATATTCATCAAATAAAGGCTTTTGTCTTGAGAACTCTCGAAATTCAGAAGGCCCTGGTTCGACATCATCAGTCTAGAAGGTTTGTTGGAATTGACTCATTTCTCCACGAACCTTATGTTCCTATGGTTGTTGACGACAAGGAGTTCGGGGACGATAAAGATTTCTTCAGAGGTCTCAATGTATAGTAAATCTTCTTAAGAGAATTTATCTCTTGTGTTTTTAGAAGAATAACTAGGGTTTGGAATAGTCATTATTGTGAGTACACATAGCTATGTCCAACGTTTTCATCTTCATGTTTTTAGATTTATTTATTTAAATTCTAAGTTTTTGGAAGATGATTTTTGCAATTTTAATTTTTATGATTTTATAAATTGCAAATTGTTATGGGATATGTTGTTTACGTCCGTGAATCTGTGACCGTCCCATACTTGTTCAAAAGTTATCTCTATTATGTCAGTATGAAAGTATCGATAAAAGATATAATGAACTTTTGACTTACAAAAGTTAAAGCCTTTTATGTCATTATTTTGTGGAAGAAAGGATAAAACTTTTGTTTACAAGGATTATGTCTATTGTATTTCATTTTGCAAATAGTGATGGAAAATAGGATGAATCCTTGTGTATTCCGCAGTATTGGTCGATCTCCGATCCATAATTTTTGTGCATATACTGTGTTGCTCCGTAAGTTCTCTTATGTTGAGCATGGACAATTGAATTGATCACTTTTTTGTGGTTAATTTAGTTGTGTATTCCAATTGAACTAACCATGGGTTCTCTTGTGGCTATTTCAATTGAATTTTTTGGATACAAATTCATGTTTTCATGTGATTTGGTTTTATCCAAAAAAATCCTTCTTTTCTTGTAAAAGCAAGGTCGCATTTGTTGTTCTTTCGGGAATGATATTTAATGGGGGAGAGTTCTTTTTGAACTTGTGCTTAATTGCCAAATCTTTGTGGGGAGTGCGGTTGTGGAATATTATAGGGGTTATCTTGTATATTTATAAACTCCTTGATGAATGAATTTAGCTTCGGCTTTATGATTGCATCTAACTAAGTTGGTATGCTATTTTATTTTGGTCACGAATTAACTCTATGAAAATTTCACGAGGATCCCACTAGTTTTCATACCTTTGCCAATTTATATTGAAAAAAATGGGGAGAATTAATGTGTAGTTTCATATTACAAATACATATGGTTTATGGATCATTATGTAAGGGGGAGTGATTTTCATGTTGAGTTGAAGTATTGACTAAGTGGGAGTAATACATATCACCATAGCATTGTTGTCAAAGTTGTGATACAATTGAACTTTGATGATGTGTAATAATATTATGACACTGTATAACGATGATTGAGAGCATTTGTTTTCTCATTGTTATCGCTACGGATCTTCAACAACTATGATGCTGAGTTGAACACGTTTAGGATCATGGAGTACTTGGAAGTGACGAAGTTTTCGAGTCGTGTTGAAGATGCCAAGGAGATCAAGCATTTGGATGAGAAACTACAAATTTTTATTTATTTTGTAATCCATATGTATTGACAGTTTTGTCACTAAAATTGACAAAGGGGGAGATTGTTAGAGCACTGCTCGGTCGAACTCGCATGCGTTTCTATCTCAAGCATGTTTTTCAATGTTAGTGATCAAAACTATAAGTCTTGATGCCAAGATTATTTATAGATGTCTCGGATTAGGACATAGATTGTGTAGTTGAGCTTAGTTTTCACGACGTTCATCATTTGAAGACGAAGAACTACTAAGGGGAGCTTGTGGAACTTCATCGATAAAAGGTATATGGAGACTTGAAATCATCTATCACTTGGAAAGTCTATTTCTACTCTATCTCCTATATTGAGACATAAGTCGTATTATGATATAGTTTTCTATATACACATTTGAGATTTCGAGCTGAGTTTAACTCGCTTACATATTTCTCGAAATATGTGTTGGAAAGCTTTTACTTCGACCAAGTTCATCTTATATCATGTGAAAACTTCCGAGTAACATCTTACATGGTTTGTCTGATACAATCATTTGGTATCGTCTTGGAATGTTTCGATAATTTCAATATTTGAAAATTGCTTTGATGCTAATAGTGTGTGAAAACGGCTATTATCATCCTCTGAGAATGTTTCAATGATTGAAATAAAGAGATTAGAATCATGTAACCATCTTTTGATATAAGCATATAGTGTGTTCGCATATTTGTATGTAAGTCCAAAACTGGGAACCAAATGTATACATACTTGTGTGTGTAGTAAATGGTTGATGGAGACTGGCTAAGTAGTAAGTATGCGTACCCGTACCCATACTGGCGGAAGTTCATGTCCGTGAATTTATGTTGAGTTTGGAAATCAAAACCAACTCAAACCAGTTACCAAAGTATACTAGAGGAAAGTTCACGTCCGTGAATTTCTGCTGAGTTTGAAAACCAAAACTAACTCAAATACGGTCACTTAAGTATGCATACTTAAGTGGTTACTTTCTAAAATCGGTTGTGTACATGAACCTAAACATTTATAAAATAAGGAATGCAATCTTTGCAAACCGTGGCTATAATGCTCATGTATTGATTCGATTGAATCAACCCGATTTAGCTTCAATTGTGTTCTTGTATAATTCTATGAGAATATAGCAATTGAACGGATCTTTAACTAGTTCCATTTGAGTCATTTGAACTAGTTATGGTTAAGATGAATAAGGTTGATATGAGAGTAACCATATGGCTAACATTAGTTAACTATTTGTGAACCAACATGGTGTACACGTTTGGGTACGGTTACATAAACCTAAATGAGGGTACATTTCATTTTTGCGTAACAAGCTAAGTTCGATCTAACGGTTGAAAGATATTAACTTGGTTGAATCAGGTTTTTCATCTAATGGTGAATTTTGAATGCTTTGTTACCAAGGTAACTTGGATTGCAAACCCTGATTTGAAAACTATATAAAGGAGAACTCTAGCAACTGGGAAACCTAATCCCCACACCTCCTGTGTGTTACTAGTCGCATAAACTAGAGTCGATTCTCCTTTAACCTTAGGTTTCAATTGAGACCCTGTAGGTTAACGACTTCAAAGACTTCATTGGGATTGTGAAGCCAGACCCAACTATTTTTTTTATAGTTGCGTGTTCTGATCTTGCCCGATTCTATCGTATTAAGTAAACTTGAAATAATTGACTCGAGATTAATTTCTCTAATAGGCAAGATAAAAGTAATCACAAACATCTTTGTCTCATCGTTTGTGATTCCACAATATCTTGTTTCGCTAGTCGATTAAGATTATTTGAGGTGATTGATAATACTAGGTTGTTCTTCGGGAATATAAGTCTAGTTTATCAATTGGTTCTTGTTCACCTTGATTTATCAAAAGACGGAACAAAAACTATAGGGTATCTCTGTAGGAGACAGATTTATTCAATCTATAAACTTTTTTGTGTGAAACAGATTTGTTTATCAAGTCTTCGACTTTGGGTCGTAGCAACTCTTGGTTGTAGGTGAGATCAACTAAGGGAATCAAGTGTGTAGTATCCTGTTGGGATCAAAGACGTAAGTAAACTGTACCTTGAATCAGTGTGAGATTGATTAGGGTTCAACTACAGTCCAGTCCGAAGTTAATTGGTAGTAGGATAGAGTCTGTAGCGGCTTATTACAGTGTGTTGTTCAAATATGGACTAGGTCCCGGGTTTTTCTGCATTTGCGATTTCCTTGTTCACAAAATTCTGGTGTCTGTGTTATTTCTTTTCCGCATTATATTTTTTTTTATAATTGAAATATCACAGGTTGTGCGTTAAGATCAATCAATTAGAATATCCAACCTTTGGTTGTTGATTTACATTGATTGACATTTGAACATTGGTCTTTGGTACCGTTCAAGTAACTCCTCTTATATTCAATCAGGCTCGAAGATTTCTATTTGCTGATTGCGGATTGAATTAAAAGTTAGAGATATTAAGCTCTTTTATATACTTTACTCTATATTGAGTCGTGTTGTGTAGTTTATTATCTAGAAAGTATATTAGAGTATGTCATCTCAGATTGCCAAACGAATTGTTAGGTTTGGTTGTTAGACCCCCGCATTTTCAGTTTATACATCAAGCGGAGTGTGTGTATTGATTTAAAGGCTTGAAAGATTGTTGATTGTGGCTATTAGTTCAGGGATAAAATTATAAAATCCTGCATCTAATAGGCCGACACTTTATAAAGTGACAGAGCCGTGTAAAGGTGATGGGTGCTTAACCTCATCACTGGCACACTTATTGAGCAACTCAATATTCTCTCATAAAATTTACCCAGAATGGTGCATGTAGCAACAATCCCAGGTATTCTATAAATTTTGGCACCTTGCCTACATTCAATTAATATAAGTTTCTTTGAATGCTTTCTGTGCTATGTTCCCGGCTGAACCCTTAATGCTGATATGGCATGACAATTTTTTGTTCACTCGCAGCAGAGTAGCACGAATTTCCAAGTATCAAGGATAAGGTCTTTCCATAAGGTATTCAATCAGAAAGCATGCTGCTCTCTGGAAACGAACTTAAAAGAACTCTGTGTCAACACATAGAATTCAATCAATAATCCTGACTAATTTGCAAAAAGTTTGGGTATTGCGCCTTGCGCAGTATACCAGACCTTGCTTGTCGAAATTAATCCTAGGCAAACTAGGTAATTAATCCTCCATGGATTAGCAGATGTAAAATCTTTCCCAGAATCAGAAAACAAGGATCCGTAGGATAGGAGAAGCAACAAAGAGAGGTGTGGACATGCCTTAGGCCAACCGACGCCATTTTCCATTGGACATGCCCCATCCTAAACCCGCCCTATTGCCCTCGAACAATCAGGTCGCCTTAAACTCGCCACACATACATAAGTTGTGGATGGGCCCATACTTGCCGGTCCTATTTCCCTCGACCAATCAGGTCGCCTTAAACTCGCCACACGCACATAAGTTGTGGATGGGCCCATACTTGCCGGCCCTATTCCCCATTGACCAATCAGGTCACACTAAACCTGCCACGCGTACCAAAAGGGTAGCCACGCCCATACTTGGCCGTCTCCCTGCTTTCATTGACCAATCAGGTTTCTTTAAACCTGCCACAGCTTTAAAAAGGGTGGAAATTGTGTCATAAGGTTACCCTACCAAGATGGCTTCCCAAAACCATGCCAACATGCTAACGACATGTCAAACATGCCAAAAACAAACATGCCAGGCGCACATGCCAAACACGCATGCCAGGAGCACATGCCAAACGACATGCCGAACATGCCAAAAGCATGCCAATCGCACACGCCAAACAGGAATGCCAAGTGCACATGTCAAACGTTCCACCTATTGCATACTACATTCCATATATGCTAATTAGGGTTTCGACATGCCAAACCCTAATTTAGGAAAAGTTGTCGCGCCAACCGAGCCAAAAAATTCTCCACATAACATGGGGATCAATGTGGCCATTAAAATTGATGTTGCCACACCACGTTTGAATCTAACACCAACGTGCCCAAAATCCAGCGGCCATGGCTACACCAGGCACCACTTGCACCATCGTGTCGCTGGCATGTACAAACTATGCCATCCATGCCGCAACGTCACTAGCATGCACTAATAGCGTCACTGTGCCATTGGAAGGCGCCAACGGAAGGTAGACATAATCAACAGCCACCCTTCCCCATGAGATGCAATCTCAGCCATCTAAGTTTTCCACAAAAATTCTAGAATTGTGGCAACCTTTACGCGACCCGCCGCCTAAATCTAGTGGCCATGGCTACGCCAGGCGCCACTTGAACCACCATGCCACTGACATGCACGAGCCATGCTAGCCATGTTACAATGCCGCTGGTATGAACCAAAGGTGCCATTGCGCCATTACCAGGCACCAACAGAAGGTAGCCATAATCAACGAATACCCATCATTATGAGATACAATCTCTTCCATCGAAGTTCGTCACTGGGCCGACAGGCTTGTGGCAAGTTTCAGGCGACCAGCCAAGACAAGCCTAATAGCACCGCATGCTATTTTCTGCGACAAGCCTCTTGATTTTAACTTGCCACATGTATCAAAGTGCTACATGTTTTCCACGAAAACACTCGAGACATCAAACATGTCACAAACTGGGGAATACTCATCAGGGCATTGGTCTGGCGGTTTACAGCGTGCGTCGTGCAATACGCTCGTTACAAGAAAGAGTCATGAAGAAGGGAGGTTATTGATGGAAAGAAGTAATGGTGTAAATGTTTCCTTTATCATGGAAGCATAAATCCTGACGTTACACGTTACTCCACTCTTCTACTACTCAATCGTTTCCACTTCCTACGAGACCAGGGTACGTTTTACAATGACTTGTGTAAATAGGTTTTACATATTTCCACCAAACAACAAGTTTTGGTCAGGAGACACAGTATCCAGAAATCACCTGATAGCTTTCATTCAGCTAGCCAGTTCTACTTTCTGATACAATTCGTAAACAACCACACCTTCAGAAACAACTATTCTGGTCTCAACACTTTCTTCGCTTCCTCCCTAAGACCAACCCTTCTCCTTCACTTTGTGACCGAAGCAAGCCTGGAACGACCATTTCTTGGTTTAGGACAGGGTTGTACAGATTAATCTCTCAAATCAAAAGTACTCCCATGAAGTACATTGTTTAGGGTCTAGACTCGCTTCTCATACACACACACGAATTTACCAAAACCAGCAGAAATCGTTTTCACCCTCAAATAATTGGCGACCACAGTAGGAGATTAATCTCTCGGTTGTAATATCAATTTCCAATTTCCAAGTCTGTATTTCAATCCCGATCACAAGATGGTGGAACTCAGGTCCGTATCAACAACTTAGCTTGAAAACACTAGCGCTGAAAATGCACTCGGTATTAACGTTCCTTCCAGTGGCATTAATATGTCTCCTATCAATGACGGCGGCGCGGAAAACGTTCCTTCAGGCGCTACACCTCCGGTCACCAGAGCCAGGGCCGCTTCCGCCACTCCAAATGTTTATTCAAGTGTGACACCTCCAACCGTCACCAGAGCCGCTGCTACTCCACCCTCGGGACGAGAAATTGGGGGAGCCACAAGAAGCCGATCCCATATCAACATTGCTGATTTGATGGAGAGACAGGAGGTTCTTGTTAGAGATCAGACGGACATTGTTAGAGCACTTCTCCGTCGAACTCGCATGCGTTGCTATCTCAAGCATGTTTGTCAATGTTAGTGATAAAAACTATAAATCTTGATTTCTAGTCTACTATAGCTAAGTCTCGGACTAGGATAGAAAGTGTAGTTGAGCTCAAGGACTTCATGGCGACTCATCATACAAGAAGAAGAACTACTCAAGGAACCGGTGGAACTTCTCGACAAAAAGGTATGTGAAGACTTGTACTTATCTGTCACTCAAAAGTCTATCTACTCTATCTCTTACTTCTTGAGACAAAAAGTCGTATGTTATATATATACTTAGATTATACACATTTGGTATTTCGAGCCGAGTATACCTCGCCTATCTATATCTCAAAATATGTGTTGGTAAGCGTTTCTCTTTGACCATGTTTATTTTTACCTAGTGACGAAAGTCATGATATGTTTTAATCACTTTGAAAATTTCTTTGACGAGAAATGGTGTAACAACTATATAACGTCCTCTAAGAATATTTCAATGGTTGGAATGATAGTTTAGATTACATAACCAATGATGGACATAAGTATTGTTCTGGAAACACATATGTGCATAAGTCCTATCCCTTGAACCAAAGTTTGCGAAATTTGTTGATCAAGATAAACCGAAAGAACGTATTGTTGCCAAGTCCGCGAGCTCAGTCCGAGAACTGCCGAACTTCTCATCCCGAGAAATTCTGCGGGAGTTGACAAACTTGTTGCGTGAGTACCAGTCCGTGAACCGGCGGAAAGTCTTTGCCGAGATTTTCTGCTGGAGTTCGTAAACTCTGCCCGGTTGCTGAAGTCCGCAAACCTAGTGTGCGAACTTAAGAAGGTTATATATCTGAAGATGATTTCTGAACTTAAACTTATAAAGACTAAGGAATGCAATTTACAAACCGTGGCTATAAAGTTCATGAACCGATTCGAGTGAATCAAATCATCTTTGCTTCAATTGTGTCTTGTGTAATACATAAGATTTTCTTTTAATTTAACAACTCTCTAACTAGTTCATTTGAGTCATTTGAACTAGTTACGGTGAAGAAGAATATGGTTGGTATGAAATGCTCATATGGCTAACCTTTTGGTTAACTATTGTTGAACCAACAATGTACACGTTTGGGTATGGTTAACAAACCTAGAAGCGTGCATTTCATTTGTGTATACCAAGCTAAGTTTTCGATCTAACGGTTGAGAAATATTATCTTGAATCTAAATTAGGTTTTCATCTAACGGTGGATATTGTTTGCTTTGTGACCAAGGCGAAACCCTGATTTGAAAGATTATATTAGGGGACATCTAGCAACTCTGCAAAACTAATCCCCACACTTCACGTATAATACTAGTTTGCGTGCTAGAGTGATTTCTCCTTTAACCTTTGGTTTTCTTATTCTAAAACCAGGTTAATGACTTAAAGACTTCATTGGGATTGTGGAGCCAGACCGATACTAATTTTATCGTAGTTGTGTGATCTGATCTTGCATCTTCTATCGTAAGAGTAAAATCAGATTGATTGGCTTGAGATTAATATCTCCGATATGCAAGATATAAAAAGTAGTCACAAACATCTTCGTCTTATTGTTTGTTATTCCGCAATATCTTGTTTCTCTACCATACGATTAAGATAGTTGTGAGGTGATTGATTTATCTAGGCTATTCTTCGGGAGTATAAGACCGGATTATCAATTGGTTCATGTTCACCTTGATTATTATCAAAAGACGGAACAAAAACTTTAAGGTTTTTCTGTGGGATACAGATTGATCCTTTGATAGAATTGTCTGTGTGAGACAGATTTGTTTATTGTCAAAGCCTGCGGTTTTTGGGTGGTAGAAATTATTAGTTGTGGGTGAGATCAGCTAAGGGAATCAAGTGCGCAGTATCCTGCTGGGATCAGAGGCGTAGGGAGTACAACTGTACCTTGGATCAGTGGGAGACTGATTGGGGTTCAACTACAGTCCAGTCCGAAGTTAGCTTGGAGTAGGCTAGTGTCTGTAGCGGCTTAATACAGTGTGTGTTCAATTTGGACTAGGTCCCGGGGTTTTTCTGCATTTGCGGTTTCCTCATTAACCAAATTTCTGGTGTCTATGTTAGTTCAATTTCCGCATTATATTGTTTTATCTTTATAATTGAAATAACACAGGTTGTGTGTTAGATCATCAATAAGAGTAATCCAACCTTTGGTTTTTGATTGTCATTGATTGATCCTTGGATATTGGTCTTTGGTACCATCCAAGTTATTCCTTGTATTTGATTAGTAATTACAGTTTCTGTTTGAGGAAATCAAATCAAGAGATAAAGATATAAACTCGTTGATGTACTTTTAATTGATTGAGTCTTGTTGATTCTCTTAAAAGTATATTCGAGTTTTCCATACAGATTGCTAAGCGAAATATTGGATGGTGTTGTTAGAACCCTGCTTTTTATATTGGTGTCAGAGAAGGCAAACACGTTTAAGACCTTACAAGTATGTGTTTGTAGCAATCTGACTCTATGGACGATAAGTACATCTCTGATAACGCAACACCAGTTCAGAGCCACTCACGTGAGTCTCAAAGGGTTGAAACTTCTGAGAAAAACTCAAGAACTTGTCCATTGACTGAATCTACTTTCGATTGGAAAAAATATCTTGAGGAACAGTTGGATAATCTTTCATATGATAGTGATTCAGAATAATGACAAAGTATTGATGATGAAGTCTAAATATATCAAGCTGTTTGATTGTTCCTTGAAAGAAAAGAAGTCAACAACCTGTTTGAGTAAATACATGGGTCCTCTTTGGTGGATATAAACTCTTACAATCTATCGTTAAAGATCGTGAAGAAGATGTACGCACAAAAAAATCTGAATGTGATAATCTTTTTCGAAATCTCTTCGTGTTGAAAGAAAGAATTGCATAAACTGAAGCAAGATATGACTCTCAACAAAAACATTTTTGCGACAAAGAGCGGAATCTTCTCGCCAAAGAAAAATCCTTGGAGACTGAGCTTGCAGCTGCTCTTAATAAAGTAAAATCACTGGAAGAGAGTCTGAGTATATTCAATTCTAGATCTACAAAATTATCTTCTGTGCTAGGAGCATGTAAAGAACACCGTGATACACGTGGTCTGGGCTATAAAGGAATAGACGCTCAAAAAACTAATAAGATCAACTTTGTTAAAGCTAGTGATAATTCTCCATGTGAAAAACCTTTAGCAGCTTGCAATGGTCCCAAAAACAAGGATTCTGCTCCTTCTAATTCTGCTCACAAGAGAACAGTTAAAAATAATTCCTTTAACTGCTATTACTGCAGGAATAAAGGACATTCTGAGCAAAGATGTCGTTATCGGTTGAGGAATGAAAAGATTCATAACATTCTTACTTGGATGTATAAAGAAGTCATTAAACCGGTTTTACACATTGTTGGAAAAGGCACTTTAAACACTCAAGGAATGTACTGTGATAAGTCCTTTCTTAGTTGTGTATTCAAAACAAAAAATGCCTACAATAGAAGAAGGAAGAATGACGAAAGGGTGACTGACCCTGTAAAGAAAAAAAGGCATAGGATAAAGAAAGAAAAGTTGAGTTCCTCATCTCTCCCTGAAGAAAGATGCAAATCCAAGACTTCCGCTCCAGATTTCTTACATATTAAGAATCGAGTCTCATATCAAAAAATCAGTGTAAACAGACTCAAACGGAGCATCAAGAAAACATGGAAAACAATTGACTCAGGTCCTCCTAACCCTTTTATTGATAAAACTTCTTCAGCTATGACGAGTAATGTCTCTCTAAATACCCTTGATAAAGGAAAAAAATAAGTGAATATTGATGAGCAAGATGCTCATCTTAATACACCATGACTGCTTGAAGCTGCATCCCTCTTTTGTGTAAAAGGTGGATGCTCCTTGTTCTCAAGATGACTCATCTTGGGAAAGTTGTCGGTATTTTATTAAATTCGTTGTTAAGTTTTAAAAAAAATAAAAAAAAATAAAAATTGGTCCTCGTGTTCCTTCATCCCTTCTCTGAGTGTATGTCTCTCGGAAATTCTTTGAACAATTGTGCTTCTCCTTTCCCCGGGTCTCACATGTGTGATTGACCAAGTACACATACCGAACCCACACGAACGTCATTGTTCCTAGGGTTTCTTGGAACACCTTATAAATACTGTGTTCCATAAGGTCAAAAGATTCTACTGGACTCTTTTTGTATACAATGGATGGAAGCAACAAGGTTGATGAAGTTGAGAATGACAATATTCTTGAGTTGAATCCTGTTTCTATAACATGCTTTCATGTTGTTGATTATGAAAAAAACTACCAGTTCAGATGTCATCACAATTGGTAGGAAATCTTCTTCGAGACTTTGAAGTAGTACGTGAACAACTCGAAATTGCAACAAGGAATCTTGATTTTCTGAAAAACAAACTGAAGAGGGCAACTGATGAGCTCGTCCATGTTCAATCTCTAGTTGTTGACGAGTTTAGAGTGTTTTAATAATGTTTCTTGTTTTAGTTGCATAGTATGTCTTCTTTTTGGTTTAGTTGGAAGAATAACTAGTGCTTTGAATAGCAATGATTGTGACTACAAATAGCTATTATTTTTCATCTTCTTGTTCTTTTTTAGGTTTATTTGGTTTAAATTCTAAAAATATTTGGAGGATGATGGTTTGCAGTATTTAATCTTTATGAGTTGTTTTGCAATTTGTTATAGAATATTGGTGTTTACGTCCGTGAACTATGTTGTCCCATATTTTGTCAAAAGTAAAGTCATTCATGATCGATATTCATTTATTGATTTAAGGATGAATAGACTTTTGACATATACAAAAGTTAAGCCTATATTGTCAATTCTTTGATGGAAGATAGGTTAAAATCTTTTGTGTTCAAGGATTATGTCTATTAAATATCGTTATGCAAATAGTGATGGAAGATAGAATGAATCCTTGTGTATTCCACAATATTGATCTTCACTGATCCATATTTTATGTACTACTGTGAGGCTCCGTAATGTCTCTTATGTTGAGCACGATACAACCAAGTTGATTAAATAGCTTTGTTGGTTGTTCCGTAAGGTACTTTATGTTGAGCATTCTTGAACTAAATTAATTATCTTGTTTGGTTATTTAGTTATTGCTCCATAAGTCTTTTTATGTCGAGAAAAATAAATAATAATTAAATTAATGACTTTTGTAGTTAGTTTGGTTGTGTATTCCAATTAGATTAATTATGGGTTCTCTTATAATTAATCTAGTTTAGTATTTTCATACTCCATAAGATTCCTCTTATGTTGAGTATATGAACGACTATCCTATTCATTTCTAATGGTTATGTTAGTCGTATGCTCCGTAAGTTCTCTGATGTCGAGAATAATCAATTAAGTTGATCGCTTTTGTGTTTAATTTGATTGCGTATTCCGATTAAATTAATCATGGGTTTACTTGTGATTAATTTGATTGAGTTTTTGGATATAGAAAATCATTCTCATGATTTTTGGTGTCCAATCAAAATCCTTCTTTTCTTTTGAAATTAAGGTCGCTCTTGTTGTTCCCTTGGGAATAACATCAAATGGGGGAGAGTTCTTTTGAACTTGTGCTTAATGGTCATATCTTGAGGGGTGTGCGGCTGTGGAATTTTAAAGGGGTTATCTTGTATCTTTAAACTCCTTGATGAATGCTATTAGCTTCGGCTATATGATTGCATCTAAATTAGATGGTATGTATTTTCTTTTAGTCATGAAATGTCTCTTACAGAAATTTCATTATGATCTCGTTCGTGTACCTTTGCTAATTTTATTGACAAAAAGGAGGAGAATTAATATGTAGTTCACACTACAAATACATATGGTTTTCGGATCATTGTGTAAGGGGGAGTGGTTTTCAAGTGAGATGGAGTATTGACAAAGGGGGAGTGATACATATCACCATAGTATTATTGTTGAAGTTGTGATACAATTGAACTTTGACACTGTGTAATAATACTATGACATTTTATAACAATGATCGAGACCGATGCTTTCTCATTTTTATAGCTACGGATTTTCAACAACGGTGATGCTAAACTTACAACCTTTGGGATCATTGGAGTACTTGGAAGTGACGAAGATTTCGAGGAATGTTGAAGATTAGACATGTGGAATAGGAGCTACTAAAGTTTCTTTATCTTTTTTGTATTCCATATGTATTGATAGTTTTGTCACTAAAATTGACAAAGGGGGAGATTGTTAGAGCATTGCTCGGTCGAACTCGCATGCGTTGCTATCTCAAGCATGTTTTTCAATGTTAGTGATCAAAACTATAAGTCTTGATTTCTAGTCTACTATAGATAAGTCTCGGACTAGGATAGAAAGTGTAGTTGAGCTCAAGGACTTCATGGCGATTCATCATACAAGAAGAAGAACTACTCAAGGAACCGGTGGAACTTCTCGACAAAAAGGTATGTGAAGACTTGAACTTATCTGTCACTCAAAAGTCTATCCACTCTATCTCCTACTTCTTGAGACAAAAAGTCGTATGCTATATATAGACTTAGATTATACACATTTGGTATTTCGAGCCGATTATACCTCGCCTATCTATATTTTGAAATATGTGTTGGTAA
Organism: Papaver somniferum; assembly: GCF_003573695.1. Classification (NCBI taxonomy): domain Eukaryota; kingdom Viridiplantae; phylum Streptophyta; class Magnoliopsida; order Ranunculales; family Papaveraceae; genus Papaver; species Papaver somniferum. The sequence continues at coordinate 31,131,973 of NC_039365.1, forward strand.
GAGTTTCGCTTTGACCATGTTTATCTTTACCTAGTGACGAAAGTCATGATATGTTTCAATCACTTTGAAAATTGCTTTGACGTGAAATGGTGTAACAACTGTATAACTTCCTCTAAGAATGTTTCAATGGTTGGAATGACAGTTTAGATTACATAGCCAATGATGGATATAAGTATTGTTGTGGAAACACATATGTGCATAAGTCTTATCCCTTGAACCAAAGTTTGCGAACTTTGTTGATCAAGAGAAACCGGAAGAATGGCTTGTTGCCAAGTCCGCGAACTCAGTCCGCGAACTGCCGAACTTCTCATCCCGAGAAATTCTGCTGGAGTTGACAAACTTGTTGCGTGAGTACCAGTCTGCGAACCCAGTCCGCGAACCGGCGGAAAGTCTTTGCCGAGATTTTCTGCTGGAGTTTGTAAACTCTGCCCGGTTTATTAAGTCCGCGAACCTAGTGGGCTAACTTAAGAAGGTTATATACTTGAAGATGATTTCTGAACTTAAACTTATAAATACTAAGGAATGCAATTTGCAAACCGTGGCTATAAAGTTCATGAACCAATTCGAGTGAATCATATCATCTTTGCTTCAATTGTGTCTTGTGTAGTACATAATATTTCCTTGCAATTGAACAACTCTCTAACTAGTTCATTTGAGTCATTTGAACTAGTTATGGTGAAGAAGAATATGGTTGGTATGAAATTCTCATATGGCTAACCTTTTGGTTAACTATTGTTGAACCGACAATGTACACGTTTGGGTACGGTTAACAAACATAGAAGCGTGCATTTCATTTGTGTATAATAAGCTAAGTTTTCGATCTAACGGTTGAGAAATTTTATCTTGAATCTAAATCAGGTTTTCATCTAACGGTGGATATTGTTTGCTTTGTGACCAAGGCAAAACCCTGACTTGAAAGACTATATAAGGGGACATCTATCAACTCTGCAAAACTAATCCCCACACTTCACATGTGATACTAGTTTGCGTGCTAGAGTCGTTTCTCCTTTAACCTTTGGTTTTCTTCTTCTAAAACCAGGTTAACGACTTAAAAACTTCATTGGGATTGTGAAGCCAAACCGATACTACTTTTATCGTAGTTGTGTGATCTGATCTTGGATCTTCTATCGTACGAGTACAATCAGATTGAGTGGCTTGAGATTAATATCTCCGATAGGCAAGATATAAAAAGTAGTCACAAACATCTTCGTCTCATTGTTTGTGATTCCGCAACATCTTGTTTCGCTACCATACGATTAAGATTGTTGTGAGGTGATTGATTTATCTAGGCTGTTCTTCGGGAATATAAGACCGGATTATCAATTGGTTCCTGTTCACCTTGATTATTATCAAAAGACGTAACAAAAACTTTAAGGTTTTTCTATGATTGATCCTTTGATAGACTTGTCTGTGTGAGACAGATTTGTTTATTGTCAAAGCCTGCGATTTTGGGTCGTAGAAACTCTTAGTTGTGGGTGAGATCAGCTAAGGGAATCAAGTGCGCAGTATCCTGCTGGGATCAGAGGCATAAGTAGTATAACTGTACCTTGGATCAGTGGGAGACTGATTGGGGTTCAACTACAGTCCAGTCCGAAGTTAGCTTGGAGTAGGCTAGTGTCTGTAGCGGCTTAATACAGTGTGTGTTCAATCTGGACTAGGTCTCGGGGTTTTTATGCATTTGCGGTTTCCTCGTTAACAAAATTTCTGGTGTCGGTGTTATTTCAGTTTCCGCATTATATTTTTTTATCTTTATAATTGAAATAATATAGGTTGTGCGTTAGATCATCAATTAGAGTAATACAACCTTTGGTTGTTGATTGTCATTGATTGATCCTTGGATATTGATCTTTGGTACCATCCAAGTTATTCCTTGTATTTGATTAGTAATCGCAGTTTCTATTAGAGGAAATCAAATCAAGAGAGAGAGATATAAACTCGTTGATGTACTTTTAATTGATTGAGTCTTGTTGATTCTCTTAAAAGTATATTCGAGTTTGTTCATACAGATTGCTAAGCGAAATATTGGGTGGTGTTGTTAGACCCCCACTTTTTCATTCATGGCTTCGACTCAGAAAGAAGTGTTTATTTTCCTCAAGACCCTGACGGAGCGGCTACCACAGGCATCACGCCAACCAGAGCCAATGAGGAGCACCTTCAATACTCCTTGCGACGATAACTCCGCAGGGCGCACCTTTGTAGATGAAGAGACTCGTTCAGGAGCTCCAGTGGAGAGGAATCAACCATCCAATTTTGTCACACGAGAAGATTTGGAACGACTTCTTTGAAACCGAGACAATAGCGATTATGCGGAAATGCATCAGCATCAACCCCCGTATCCTCCTGAAGTATAAATAATTCCTCTTCCGATAGGATACTCTTCTCCTCAATTATCCCTGTATGACGATACCGGTAATGCGTGTGAACATGTCTCTCTATTTTTGGAATCCTTAGGCGAGCACGAATACAATCATGTTCTCCGCTTGAAAGAGTTTTCGAAGTCACTTACCGGAAGAGCATACACGTGGTACAACAACATTGCATCGAATAGCATATCCAACTGGGGTGACATGGTCACGGCTTTCTACAAAAAGTACTTCTTTGTGTCTGAGCAAATTACCTTCTCAGATTTAGGAAGGATGTTTCAACCAAACAACGAACATCCAAATGATTATGTCAAAAGATTCATAATTCAAGCGCTGGATTGTTACGACCCAAATGTGACCGAACAACAATTAGTGGATTCTTGCATCAATGGCATGGTTCCCATCTATCGTGCCTCACTGGATAATCTGCGATTCCAGACATTCTATGAACTTCATGAGGCTGCTAAACAGTCGGCCACAACAGCACCAGCATTGTTGGAAAGAACCAGGCCACCCAAGGTTGAAGACGCACGCGAAACTCGAGAAAATAGACGTCTCATCAACAAGCAATATAACACTAGCCCCTCTGTGAGCGTGGCAAGTGAAAGAGGAAAAAGGAAGGCTCCAGCGGCAGAACAGCAATCCAAGCGCGCAATTCCAGTACATCAGGAGGCTCCTGATAGACACATTTTTGTGACCAAAATGTCCTCAATTTTCAGTATTGTTGGTACTCGATTTTCTACTTATTATGGTGTTTTATGTGTTTGTAGGTATTTTTGGAAAATAAACATTTTTGGAAAATTCGGCTCGAAAAGTTGGTATAGACACCCGGAGGACACATGTTATTCGGACTCTCAGTTTTGGATAAGGGGCACCTAACTGATAAGGGGCACCCCAGGGAACCAACTTCTAATCGCACCCCATTACTGGTTAAGGGGGATCCATCTTCTTCTTTGATTTGAAAAGAAAAAATTGGAGGGAAATTTGGTTTCAACGGTAAAGGATTTATTATCTTTAAGATAAGAATATCTTCTTGCCTTACAAACATGAAGTTTTGAAGAAAAAGGAAGTTATCTTGTATTAAACAAGAAAGATATCCTTAGAAGATTTTATCTTGGATTTTATTATGCGAATTAAAGAAGATATGGGTTTAGTAAAGAAATATATAGAATAAAGAGAAGGAAAGATTCTGAAGATATTTTTAATTAAAAAGAAGAAGATTTTGGAGTTATGGAAGAATATATTTGAGTGATGTGTATTTGTGTGTGTAAATAGAGAGCTAGAGAGCACATTTGGGGAGAGTTTTTGGGAGAGAAAAGAAAATCACTGTTTTATCATTGTTTCTCCCATTTCATCTTTGTAAACACCCTTTGAGCAATAAAAATGAATTTTGAGCGTGTTTCCATGATGATGAGCTAATTCTCGCGCAACCAAGGCAATGGATGAAGCTATCTATACATAAATGATTAGTAACAATTTTATTTTCTCTAATTTACAATTTATAATTCATTCAATCACCGCTTTTGCGGAGTTCTATATGTTCACATAATTTTCTTAATTACTTGTGATTCAATTTGATAGATTATACTTTGTTTAATTGATTGATAGTCTATTCTTAGGGAATACAATTAATATTTGGGAATATGTTTGATTATGTGTGAATTAAGAAATAAAGGACTTAAAGGATAGTTAGAGTTTTGAAACATATTTGGTATCGTTCATTCATGTGTAATGGTGGAATCTTGTGTCTTGGTTACTTTTAATATCTTGAAATCAATTTTGCAATAAGTTTTCTATTTTTAAGTTTTATAAGTCTAAAATCTTTTGCTTTCACAAGTCTCAACGAACTTATTACTACAACATCATTGAAAAATATCATAAGTTTTTGGCGCCGCCGACGCGGATTTTATCTTTAGGCTAGAGTTTTTAGATTTTTTTTTAGGTTTTTATTTGTTTTTTCATTTTTTTTTATTTGTGCTTCTTTACGTTTCTGGGTTTTTGTCTTTTTCTTACAGATTTTGGAATTTAGAGCAAAATGTTTTTTTTCCAAAGCTTTTGGTGAATACTTAAAGATTTGGAGTAAAAGCAAAGCGAAAGGAGCGAAAGAAAAGGAGAATAAAAATTAATTAAAAAAACCAGAGAGAGAGAGACAATTTTTTTTTTAGAATTTCTTTTAGATTAATTTTTCTTTTGCACTTTATTTTTGGACTGTGGACTTTGAGATTTTTTTTTTTTAAACCTTACGGAAGGGTAGTTTAAATATAAACTGTTTGCAGAGAAGGACGGCGATTACGATATCGCCTCGGCCCCTCGGGTTCGTACATGACATAGGAGTCGTGGCCCGAGTCGACTTCAGCGGTTCATCCCCCGTCTGATACGGGAGTTAAGTTTGTCGTAACACTCGCGAATCTCCTGTCAGCGAGTTACTGTATTCCTTCGTTTGCATATATGCTGAGGATTTGAAAACGGCTGCTTTAATTTCCTAGTAAAGGGCAAGGACTGGCCATACAAGATAAGAGTTCGGATTTCATCACCATTCCCTTCTTTCCCGCCTTAGGAAAATGAAACCAAACGCGAACCTAAGCCTAAAGTTTGACTAGAACGAGACCTATAGGGTAACGAGCTTAATAGGAAAGTCATTAGAAAAATATTGGTTACTCTTTTAAGCATGCTTCAAAGTTCATGACGGTTTCTACGAGTTGAATACGCCGCCTTGTAACGCCGGTGAGGCCTTGGGTATCAAACCTCCATTGAGCTTCCTTCGTCTCGACTCAACTTACTTAAACTCGGATTGATTCTAGAGGGGTTTGTTTAAATTGTAACGAATTCCCTTTCGAAGGATTAGAAGCTGGTCTAGAAACAATCTAAGTGGAGCCATCATGCTTTTTGTTTGCTAGAAATCTTTAGGTTTGCTTTGGTGGAGTCAGCCTGCTTTGTGTTTGCATAGAACCTCCCTTCCTTTTAGGATTTCTTTCTATTTATTTTGTTTTTCTAGTGTATGCCCAAGGTTATTAAAGAGAGGGCTTAGAAAAGAAACACTCTAGGTCGTTTGATTAGTGATAAACCTAGTAGTTCTTCTTGTGAAGGCGGGGAGCTCGAAGACTCTTCTTTTGAGAGCCCTATTTTTGGAAACTTAAGTTTTGAGAATCTGTCTCTTCGTGAGGAAAATACCCCTAGTACTTCAGTTGTGCCAGCGATGGAAACTTTGAAAGATTACATGTTCCCAACTAGGTCCACCAGAGCTTCATGCATTAAATTGCCAGCCACTACGGCTAATTTCGAGATAAAACCTAGTATTCTTCAGATGATCACTATATTCTTAGGAAAAGATGATGAGAACCCTTTTTTCATATTAGGGACTTTTAGGAAATTTGTGGGACAAATAGAATAAAAGACCTTACTGATGAAGTCTTGAAACTTAAAATGTTCCCCTTTTCCTTGAAAGATAAAGCCAAGACCTGGTTGAACAACCTACCATCTGAATCCATTGAAACATGACAGGAACTTATTGCTGCTTTCTATATGAAATTCTACCCTAAGCATAAAACTGCCTCTGTTAGGCAGAAAATTAGTGCTAGTGTAGAACAAGAGGGAGAGTCTCTTTATAGGTTCTTAGAGAGATTCAATGATCTCCTATCCCAGTGTCCTCACCATGGATTTGATAAGATAAACTCGTAGATATTATTTATGATGGTTTAGACTATTCAACCAAATCCATGGTTGAGTCTATGTGCGCTGGTGAGTTCACTAGTAAAAGTATTGATGATGCTTTTACCTTCTTAGGAGATGTTGCTGAAAAATCCCAACAGTGGGAGTCTTGTGTTGAACCCCCCAAAAGACTCGTGGTCAATAGAAGTAGCACCAATATGGTAGATACAAGCTTCGGGTCTGATCTAAGTTTGCTGCTTTGTCTAGAAGGTTAGAAGCTTTGGAATTGAATCATCCTAAACATATGTCTCTTGTTGAACCTGATGATAGGTTTAGAGCCTCTCAAGTGTCTAGTTGTGGAGCAGAACCCAATAACTCGTTTTGGAAATTCAGGTTAGTGAAGAGCAAGCCCATGCTGTCTATAACAATGCTAGGTTTGAGAACCGTCAGAAGTTTGACCCATACTCAGAGACTTACAACTCCGGTTGGAGAAACCATCCTAATTTTTCTTGGTCTAAGGGTCAGAATCAAGGACAGTCTAGTAATTCTCAGCCTCCCCCAGGTTTTGGTTATGCTAAGAACCCTTCAGGTCAACCCCAGTTTAAGAATGAGAAAAAGATCTTCACCTTAGAAGAAACCCTTATTATGTTAGCAAAGAACTAGGAGATTTTATCAAAGAACCAATGTGGTTTTCAAGAAGAAACCAGGAAGAATTTTAAGAATAATTCCCAGTCTCTTGATAACTTAGAACTTCAAGTCGGCCAAATAGCTAAGTTTCTTAGTGAAAGAGAAGATAGAAGATTCCCTAGTCAAACTGATCCTAACCCTAAAGGAGAGAAATCGTACAATCATGTGAATTCTGTAACAACCCTTAGGAGTGGAAAGAAAGTTGACAATAAGGTTGCCATGCCTGATAGTGAACATGTTGTAGTTCACCCTTCTGAGCCAGAAAATGAGAAGACTGATAGAGTCTCCAAAGAGACCAATGACGGTCATGCTGATCCCGGTTTGTTCCCAGAGCCCCGTTTTCCCAGCTGCTAGTTCCAACTAAGAGGGAGTCCAACTTTTGATGATATATTGGAGGTTTTTAAGCAGGTTACTATCAACCTCCCATTGTTAGATGCGATTAAGCAGATTCCCTCTTATGCAAGGTTTCTTAAGGATATGTGTACGCAAAAGCGAAAACTTAGTGTCCAGAAGAGAGCCTTCCTAGCTAGTCATGTGAGTTCTATTATTTAGAATACCACTACTCCTAAGTATAAAGACCCAGGGTCCCCTACTATTTCTTGCACAATAGGTAAACACCGTGTCGAGAAAGCTTTGCTTGACTTAGGAGCCAGTTTGAACTTACTGCCATACCATGTGTACCTTAAGCTAGGACTTGGTGAGATGAAACCTACCCAGATGACACTTCAGTTAGCTGATAGGTCCGTTAAAATTCCTCGTGGTGTGATCGAGGAAGTTATTATTGAGGTCGACAAGTTTATTTATCCAGTGGATTTTGTTATCCTAGATACCCAACCTGTCCCTGACCCAGAGGACCAAATACCAGTGATTTTAGGTCACCCGTTTTTAGCTACATCCAATGCAATCATTAACAGTCGAAATGGTATTATGAATTTGTCGTTTGGTAATACGACTATTGAGCTGAATATTTTTAATATTCGTAAGCTACCCTCTGAACTAGATGACTCGAACATAGAAGAGGTGAACATGATAAGAATATTAGTCGAGGAGTCATTACCAAACACTTTGTTAGAAGATCCATTAGAGAAATGCCTATCCCACTTTGGGATTGATTTTGATGATGACGATGTGATTAATGAGGTGAATTCTTTGTTAGATTCAACCCCTTTGATATACACTACTAATGGCTGGAAACCTAAGTTCGAACCTCTACCCGTTTCTGAGTCTACCCTAGTTCCTTCGTTAGAAAAGCCTCCTAAGTTGGACCTTAAACCATTACCATATTCCCTGAAGTATGTGTTTTTAGGCCCATATGAAACTTTACCTGCGATTATAGCATCCGACTTGGATAGTGATCAGGAAAGTAGGCTAGTGACTGTCCTTCGGAATAACAAGGAATCTTTAGGGTGGACCATAACAGTCATTAAGGGTATAAGTCCTACTGATTGTATGCATCTGATCTATTTAGAGAATGACACCAAACCTTCTAGGGAGATGGAACGTCGACTGAACCCTAATATGAAAGAAGTAGTTCGAACCGAGGTTCTTAAGCTGTTAGATGCAGGCATTATCTACCCCGTTTCATACAGTAAGTGGGTCATCCCCGTTCAGGTTGTTCCCAAGAAATCCAGTATTAATGTAGTCCAGAATGATAAAAATGAGTTAATCCCAACCCGGGTGACCACGGGTTGGCTGTCTGTATTGACTATAGGAAACTGAACAAGGTCACCAGGAAGGACAACTTTCCCCTTCCCTTCATCGACCAAATGCTAGAGAGATTAGCTGGACGTAGCCATTATTGCTTTTTATGTGGATACTGCGGTTATAATCAGGTTGTTATTGCCCCAGAAGACCAAGAGAAAACCACTTTTACATGTCCCTTTGGTACCTTTGCGTATAGACGCATGCCTTTCGGGCTATGTAATGCCCCTACGACCTTTCAGCGTTGTATGTTGAGCATATTTTCTGACATGGTAGAACGGTTCTTAGAGGTCTTTATGGATGATTTTTCAGTGTTTGGTTCGTCTATCAATGAGTGCTTGCATCATTTGTCATTAGTTTTGACTAGGTGTAAGGAAAAGAAATTAGTGCTTAATTGGGAGAAATGTCACTTCATGGTTCATTCAGGAATTGTTCTAGGGCATATCGTATCTTCGAAGGGTATAGAGGTAGATAGAGCCAAAGTTGACCTCATTAAAACTTTACAGGTCCCAAAAACCGTAAGAGATATTAGGTAATTCTTAGGGCATGCAGGTTTTTATCGCCGATTCATTAAGGATTTTAACTTGATTTCTAGATCTCTTTGCAATTTGCTTGCAAAAGATGTTAAGTTTGTCTTTGATGATGCTTGTTTAGAGGCTTTTGAGAATATTAAGACTTTACTCACTACCGCCCCCATAGTACAGGCACCCAGTTGGAACCTACCCTTTGAGATCATATGTGATGCTTCAGATTATGCTATTGGTGTTGTGCTAGGTCAGCGACAAAATAAGTTACTTCATGTGATTTACTATGCTAGCAAAACTCTGAATGATGCCCAGTTTAACTATACCACTACGGAGAAGGAACTATTAGCTATTGTGTTTGCCTTAGACAAGTTTAGATCCTACCTCTTAGGTTCTAAGGTCATGATCTTTACAGATCATGCTGCTTTGAAGTACCTTCTTTCCAAGAAGGATACTAAACCTAGATTGATTAGATGGATCCTATTGTTGCAGGAATTTTCCTTACACATTAGAGATGAAAAAGGTGAAGAAAATGTAGTAGCAAACCACTTGTCTAGGCTTGTTGTGGATACCCTTAATGATTCTCCTCTTGTTAGGGATAGTTTTCCTGATGAACAACTGTTCTTTGTTACCCAAGCACTTGGTATGCGAATATAGTGAATTATCTTGTTACTGGTCGAATCCCCCAACATTTGGGTAAACAAGATCGTTCTAGGTTTTTAGCCGAGGTGAAGCACTTCTTTTGGGATGATCCTTATTTGTTTAAGTATTGTCCAGACCAGATTATTAGGAGATGTATGCATGCGAATGACCAGTCCAGTATTATTTCCTTTTGTCATGATCATGCTTGTGGGGGTCCCTTTAGTGCTAAGAAGACTTCTGCTAAAATATTACAGTGTGGATTCTATTAGCCTTCGTTGTTTAAAGACTCCCACAGTTACTATGTTACTTGTGAACGTTGCCAAAAATTAGGAACCATTTCCCGTAGGAACATGATGCCCTTGAACCCTATTTTAGTTGTTGAGGTCTTTGATGTATGGGGTATTGACTTTATGGGTCCGTTTCCTAAATCTTTTGGTAACCTTTACATCTTTGTCGCTGTAGACTATGTGTCTAAGTGGATTGAGGAGGTTGCGTGTCAAACCAATGACCATAGGGTTGTTATTGAGTTCTTGAAAAATAATATACTTACACGTTTTGGTACACCGCGTGCTATAATTAGTGATGGAGGGTCGGACTTTTGTATGGACCTTTTAGGCTTTTGATGAAGAAATATGGTATTACACATAAGGTAGCTACCCCATATCATCCACATACTAGTGGTCAGGTAGAGGTTTCCAATAGGGAGATAAAGCGTATATTAGATAAAACAGTTAATCCTAATCGGAAAGACTGGTCGTCTAGGCTTACTGATGCCTTATGGGCTTACCGTACTGCGTTTAAGACCCCATTGGAATGTCGCCTTATTGACTTGTGTATGGCAAGGCATTTCATTTACCTGTTGATTTAGAACATAGAGCTTATTGGGATGTTAAGCAGCTAAATTTTTCACTTGACAAGGCAGGAGCCCATAGGAAACTCCAGCTCAATGAGTTGGAAGAGATTCTTGTAAATGATTACGATAGTGCGAAGGAATATAAGAACAAAATGAAACTTGTGCATGATAAGAATATTTTAAGAAAGTCATTTTCTCCAGGTCAAAAAGTTCTTCTGTATGATACCCGCTTGCATCTTTTCCCTGGGAAGTTGCGTTCTCGGTGGACGGGTCCTTTTATTGTTTGCACTGTCTTTCCTCATGGAGCTGTTGAGATCGAGACACCAGATGGTAGTAGTTCTTTGAAGGTTAACGGTCAGAGATTGAAACCCTTTTTAGATCCCTTTCCTACAGGTGATATTGAGGAGGTCCCTCTGGAGGACCCTGTTTACCCATGATTGACTATCGAGGTGATTGTATGTTGTATATTAGTTTTTGATTTCTCTCTTCACCTAGGTACTATCTTTCCGACTTCTCTCTTTACTGATTCCTCGTGTTACCTTAGTTTTTGTTATTTCTCTAGGACAATGTTAGATTTAAGTTTGGGGGTGGGGAAGAAACTTTTTGTTAGCTTTTAGTTGCAATAAATAAACTCCAGAGCCTAGAAATTTATGCTTATTAAGGTTGGCACTAACCAATCTAAGTGGATGGGAACATGTTGGTTGTAGGAGTTGAGGAACCAATCTGATTAGATGGAAACATCTAAAGAGTCTATTCATAAAAGCACAGAGCTCAGGTGTTAGAATTAAAAAAAACATGGTAGTTTCGCCATATCTCGTTGAATCTTAATCCTTCTGTTTTTTATTTTTTAAGTGATTTGGTGGGGCACACGATTCAAGTTGTTACCTTTGTTAGGGTGGAATAGAGTGATTGAGATACAAAAAAAAAAAAAAAAAAAAAAGTTTGAGACCAGACCATCAGACCAACCAGAATAAAATCAATAAAGTCGACCACTGATGCCCTTGTATATGCCAGTTGTGTTGACCTAGAGTTAGGTTTATCGACCATTGGTCCCCTTGTATATGCCAGTTGTGTTGATATTAGTCAGACCGGTATCTCAGTCCATTAGGATAGGTTCATCTTGGCAGAGGCCTTCAGACAGTTATGGGAAACACCGTTCACTTTAACCATCTATTTTTCTCTTTGTCCATCTTCTTAATCTTTCCATATGATTGGTTGACTCCGGTTATGATGTCTAGAAACTATATGAGTAGAGCTCTGTCACTTATATATGAATTATAGTATGCTGAGTGCAAACTCGGGTACAACAATTGGAAATTCGCATCAGGGTACTTCCTCTTATAGTCAATGTTTGTATGCCAACCAAGGAGATTATTTAGTGCCTTCCAAGGTTCTGCGTAGATAGCTAGGGTCTGGAGTAATGGTTTTGTGGGTACACCTCTGGTAAACCTTCCGGAGACAACACTCCGCCGCTAGGGCCACCTAGCGGTTTAACGGCTTGCTGCACGTGCTAAGTTTAGTCATTTTTATTTTTCTAGATTAGATTTGCTCGAAGACTAGCAAATAATAAGTTTGGGGGTATTTGATAGACACATTTTTGTGACCAAATTGTCCTCAATTTTCAGTATTGTTGGTACTCGATTTTCTACTTATTATGGTGTTTTATGTGTTTGTAGGTATTTTTGGAAAATAAACATTTTTGGAAAATTCGGCTCGAAAAGTTGGTATAGGCAATCGGAGGACACATGTTATTCAGACTCTCAGTTTTGGATAAGAGGCACCTAACTGATAAGGGGCACCCCAGGGAACCAACTGCTAATCGCACCCCATACTGGTTAAGGGGGATCCATCTTCTTCCTTGATTTGAACAGAAAAAATTGGCGGGAAATTTGGTTTCAAAGGTAAAGGATTTATTATCTTTAAGATAAGAATATCTTCCTGCCTTACAAACATGAAGTTTTGAAGAAAAAGGAAGTTATCTTGTATTAAGAAAGATATCCTTAGAAGATTTTATCTTGGATTTTATTATGAGAATTAAAGAAGATATGGATTTAGTAAAGAAATATATAGAATAAAGAGAAGGAAAAATTCTGAAGATATTTCTAATTAACAAGAAGAAGATTTTGGAGTTATGGAAGAATATATTTGAGTGATGTGTATTTGTGTGTATAAATAGAGAGCTAGAGAGTACATTTGGGGAGAGTTTTTGGGAGAGAAAATAAAACCATTGTTTCTCCCATTTCATCTTTGTAAACACCCTTTGAGCAATAAAAATAAATTTTGAGCGTGTTTCCATGATGATGAGCTTATTCTCGCGCAACCAAGGCAATGGATGAAGCTATCTATACATGAATGATTGGTAACAATTTTATTTTCTCTAATTTACAATTTATAATTCATTCAATCACCGCTTTTGCGGAGTTCTAAATGTTCACATAATTTTCTTAATTACTTGTGATTCAATTTGATAGATTATACTTTTTTTAATTGATTGATAGTCTATTCTTAAGGAATACAATTAATATTTGGGAATATGTTTGATTATGTGTGAATTAAGAAATAAAGGACTTAAAGGATAGTTAGAGTTTTGAAACATATTTGGTATCGTTCATTCATGTGTAATAGTGGAATCTAGTGTCTTGGTTACTTTTAATATCTTGAAATCAATTTTGCAATAAGTTTTATATTTTTAAGTTTTATAAGTCTAAAATCTTTTGCTTTCACAAGTCTCAACGAACTTATTACTACAACATCATTGAAAAATATCATCAGCTCCACCGCGAAGGACCTCAACTAAGGCTCCTGCGCAGTATCAAGAAGCTGGATAAAAGGCCTTAGATTTCCCATTCCCAATCGAAGAAGTAATTGAACTCTTGGAAGAATGGATCCAAGATGGCGCCATCAAGCTGCCTTCTATCAGGCGCCCATCAACTGAAGAGGAAATGGAAAACCCTAAGTATTGTCGCTACCACAGGTTTGTCCATCACCCGACCAGTGACTGCAATAGATTAAAGCGTATCTTCAAAGAAAAAGTGGAGGTAGGGGAACTTCAACTGGGCAATGAGGGAGTTCACAGAGATCTCTTCCAGTCAGGAGTTGCAGGCTCTCTGGAGACTCTGTTCACAAACCGTGCAATCCATGATGCAGCATGTATGCGAAATTCTCTATTTCTCCAAGGCGCAGCGTCAAGATATGTTCACAGCCCTTAATCACGTTGTATCGGGAAAGCGACTTTTTCCTATTGAAGAAACCACAACAGAATCCAAAGCTCTTTCAGAAAGCGGTGTTGGGAAATGTAACTTGGGAATGCTGACCATGGTTTATCTGACAGACACCGAGCTTGATAGAATGATGATCGACGCGGCCTCTGACTTCAACATCGTTACAATCAAGACTCTGAGATCTGCGAGAATTTCGAAACAAGAGGCTACTCTTTCCCCAATTGTTGTCAAAAACTTGGAAGGAGAAGCAATAGACTCATATGGCTACATCAACCTTCAAATTAAGGTGGGAGATGCTCTAACACATGGAAAATTTATTCAAATTACGACATGATTTTGGGGTGCTCATGGGTACATGGAAATAAAGTGAAATTAGGAGTATCCCCTATGCCAGTGTCGATACCCAAAAGAATTTCCAACAAGCCATCCAACCCTGAAGATCACATGTTGTCGTATCAACAACTTACCAAGGTAACTTGATATACACATTTTTGTGTCTGAATTGTCCTCAGTGTCTCTATTGCTAGTGCTTGATTTTGTACTTATTATGGTGTTTTTATGTTTGTGTAGGTGTTTTTGGAGAAGTACACTTGTGTGGAAAAAGTTGCTCAAAAAGTGCTATTTGGACCCCTGGAGGACATTTGCTATACGTACCCCAGACTTGGCTAAGGGGCACCCAAGGTTATGCGTAGCCCAAATTCATCCTCAGCACCCAAATTTGTCCTCAACACCATATGCTATTCGCACCCCATAAAAGGATATGGGCACTTCATCTTTAACATTTCAAAAATAAAAATGGCGGGAAAAATATTCACTTTACTAACAGTTTTCAGTTCGTGATTTGGAGGGATTATAGTGTGATTCAATGGCTAAAATTTCATGGGAATACTTGATTGAGCATAACAGGCGTGGTATGATTGGTGGTTTCGATTAAATTTGGCTAGATTTTCCGACAGATAAAATATGGCAGTTCGTACACCGGAAGGATATTTTCACGAGATTACAGCAAGTTAGACGTGCGCTTCTCATGTTTGGATGGCACTCGGTCTCTGCAGAAGCGTGGAGAAGTTAAATAAGGGAGATTCTTAAGCTGTAGACGCGTGAAGTTTTAAAACAGGGAATAAAATTTCCGTATCTTGTATGGGAATATTTTTTCATTGACTGCCGGATTATTTGGAGTTATGAGGGCTTATTTTCAAACCAATTGAGTATTTAAGGGTCTACGGGAGCCAGTAAGAGGTTACGGAGAGTTTTGGAGAGATTAGAGAGATGAAAATCAAGTTGTAGGAAAATTGTTTTCTACTGGTGCACTGAAGAACATGAAGAACTTTAGACGCACAAAGACAGTCGTTTATCAACAGTGACAACGACACACAAGCGATAGTCGAGAATCAGCGACAGTACTCTGTTCTATCGTTCTTTTCAGTTTGTAACACTTATAACTGTTGCAAACCCGATTTTAATATTTTCTCTCCATTTCATCTTTGTAAACAATTTTTGAAGCAATGAACAAATATTTTGAGCGTGTTTACACAATGATGAGCTAAACCCATCCTCTAGGACGAAGGAGGAAGCTATTTCACCAATGAAAAGTGGTAATCTCTAATTTATGCAATTATTATATGATTATTTGCCTAGATAAATAAATTGATAAAATGGTTTTTGTTAAAAAATTGTCATTTCAATTGATGGAGCATGCTAGCCTAGGGTTTTGATGTCCCATACTTTCGATCTACAATTGTTATTTCTAAAAAATCAACTGTCGCAATATTAAGAATCAATTTGAATGCATGATTTGCATGATTATAATTAGAGAATATAAATCACTTTGATATTGGTAAATAGCGGATTCCATAGCCCCAGTCTTCTCCATATTTTTCATGTCACTTTTATTTAAGTTTGCTATATTTTTAGTCTTAAAAATTAAATCTAAAATCTATTGCTTTCACAAGTCTCAAAGAACCTATTACTAAAACTCAATTTGAAATCACATCAATTTTTGGCGCCGCCGACGCGGACTTGTTTTTAGGCTAGAGTTTTTAGATTTTTTTTTTAGGTTTTTATTTGTTTTTGATTTTGATTTTATTTGTTCTTCTTTACGTTTCTGGGTTTTTTTCTTTTCCTTACAGATTTAGGAATTTGGAGCGAAAGAAAAATTTGCCAAAGCGTTTGGTGAATACTTAAAGGTTTGGAGTAAAAGCAAAGCGAAAGGAGCGAAAGAAAAGGAGAATAAAAATTAATTAAAAAAGAAAGAGAGAGAGAGAGACAATTTTTCTTTTTTTCTTGGAATTTCTTTTAGATTATCTTTTTCTTTTGCACTTTAGTTTTAGACTTTGGACTGTGGACTTTGGGACTCTATTTTTTTAAACCCTACGAAAGGGTAGTTTAAATATAAACTGTTTGCAGAGAAGGACGGCGATTACGATATCTCCTCGGCCCCTCGGGTTCGTACATGAAATAGGATTCGTGGCCCGAGTCGACTTCAGCGGTTCATCCCCCGTCTGGTACGGGAGGTAAGTTTGTCGAAACACTCGCGAATCTCCTGTCAGTGAGTTAGTGTATTCCTTCATTTGCATATATGCTCAGGATTTGAAAACAGCTGCTTTAATTTCCTAGTAAAGGGCAAGGACAGGCCATACAAGATAAGGGTTCGGATTTCATCACCATTCCCTTCTTGCCCGCCTTAGGAAAATGAAACCAAACGCGAACCTAAGCCTAAAGTTTGACTAGAACGAGACCTATAGGGTAACGAGCTTAATAGGAAAGTCATTCGAAAAATATTGGTTACTCTTTTAAGCATGCTTCAAAGTTCATGATGGTTTCTGCGAGTTGAATACGCCGCCTTGTAACGCCGGTGAGGCCTTGGGTATCAAAGCTCCATTGAGCTTCCCTCGTCTCGACTCAACTTACTTAAACTCAGATTGATTCCAGAGGGGTTTGTTTAAATTGTAAAGAATTCCCTTTCGAAGGATTAGAAGCTGTTCTAGCAACAATCTAAGTGGAGCCATCATGCTTTTTGTTTGCTAGAAATCTTTAGGTTTGCTTTGGTGGAGTCAGCCTGCTTTGTGTTTGCATAGAACCTCCCTTCCTTTTAGGATTTCTTTCTATTTCTTTTGTTTTTCTAGTGTATGCCCAAGGTTATTAAAGAGAGGGCTTGGAAAAGAAACACTCTAGGTCGTTTGATTAGTGATAAACCTAGTAGTTATTCTTGTGAAAGCGGGGAGCCCGAAGACTCTTCTTTTGAGAGCCCTGTTTTTGGAAACTTCAGTTTTGAGAATCTGTCTCTTCGTGAGGAAAATTCCCCTAGTACTTCAGTTGTGCCAGCGATGGCAACTTTGAAAGATTACATGTTCCCAACTAGGTCCACCCGAGCTTCGTGCATTAAATTGCCAGCCACTGCGGCTAATTTCGAGATAAAACCTAGTATTCTGCAGATGATCCCTATATTCTTAGGAAAAGATGATGAGAACCCTTATTTTCATATTAGGGACTTTGAGGAAATTTGTGGGACAATTAGAATAAAAGACCTTACTGATGAATTCTTGAAACTTAAGATGTTTCCCTTTTCCTTGAGAGGTAAAGCCAAGACTTGGTTGAACAACCTACAATATGAATACATTGAAACATGACAGGAACTTATTGCTGCTTTCTATATGAAATTCTACCCTAAGCATAAAACTGCCTCTTTTAGGAAGAAAATTAGTGCTAGTGTGCAACAAGAGGAAGAGTCTCTTTATAGGTTCTTAGAAAGATTCAATGATCTCCTATCCCAGTGTCCTCACCATGGATTTGATAAGATAAAACTCGTAGAGATTATTTATGATGGTTTAGACTATTCAACCAAAGCCATGGTTGAGTCTATGTGCGCTGGTGAGTTCACTAGTAAAAGTGTTGATGATGCTTTTACCTTCTTAGGAGATGTCGCTGAAAAATCCCAACAGTGGGAGTCTTGTGTTGAACCCCCCAAAAGACTCGTGGTCAATAGAAGTAGCACCAATATGGTAGATACAAGCTTCGGGTCTGATCTAAGTTTGCTGCTTTGTCTAGAAGGTTAGAATCTTTGGAAGTGAATCATCCTAAACATATGTCTCTTGTTGAACCTGATGATAGGTTTAGAGCCTCTCAAGTGTCTAGTTGTGGAGTAGAACCCAATAACTCGTTTTGGAAAGTCAGGTTAGTGAAGAGCAAGCCCATGCTTTCTATAACAATGCTAGGTTTGAGAACCGTCAGAAGTTTGACCCATACTCAGAGGCTGACAACCCTGGTTGGAGAAACCATCCTAATTTTTCTTGGTCTAAGGTTCAGAATCAAGGAAAGTCTAGTAATTCTCAGCCTCCCCCAGGTTTTGGTTATGCTAAGAACTCTTCAGGTCAACCCCATTTTCAGAATGAGAAAAAGATCTCCACCTTAGAATAAACCCTTACTATGTTAGCAAAGAACCATGAGATGTTATCAAAGAACCATTGTGGTTTTCACGAAGAAACCAGGCAGAATTTTAAGAATAATCCCCGGTCTCTTGCTAACTTAGAACTTCAAGTCATCCAAATAGCTAAGTTTCTTAGTGAAAGAGAAGATGGAAGATTCCCTAGTCAAACTGATCCTAACCCTAAAGGAGAGAAATCGTACAATCATGTGAATTCTATAACAACCCTTAGGAGTGGGAAGAAAGTTGACAATAAGGTTGCCACGCCTGATAGTGAACATGCTGTAGTTCACCCTGCTGAGCCAGAAAATGAGGAGACTGATAGAGTCTCAAAAGAGACCAATAAGGGTCATGCCGAGCCCGGCTTTGTTCATAGAGCCCCGTTCCCCAAGCTTCTAGTTCCAACTAAGAGGGAGTCCAACTTTAATGATATATCGGAGTTTTTTAAGCAGGTTACTATCAATCACCTCTTGTTAGATGCGATTAAGCAGATTCCCGCTTATGCCAAGTTTCTTAAGGATATGTGTACGCGAAAGCGAAAACTTAGTGTCCAGAAGAAAGCCTTCCTAGCTAGTCATGTGAGTTTTATTATTCAGAATACCATTACTCCTAAGTATAAAGACACAGAGTCCCCTACTATTTCTTGCACAATAGGTAAAAACCGAGTCAAGAAAGCTTTGCTTGACTTAGGAGCCAGTGTGCACTTACTGCCATACCATGTGTACCTTAAGCTAGACTTTGGTGATATGAAACCTACCCAGATGACACTTCAGTTATCTGATAGGTCCGTTAAAATTCCTCGTGGTGTGATCGAGGACGTTCTTATTGAGGTCGACAAGTTTATTTATCCAGTGGATTTTGTTATCCTAGATACCCAACCTGTCCCTGACCCAGAGAACCAAATACCAGTGATTTTAGGTCGCCCGTCTTTAGCTACATCCAATGCGATCATTAACAATCGAAATGGTATTATGAATTTGTCTTTTGGTAATATGAATATTGATCTGAACATTTTTAATATTAGTAAGCTACCCTCTGAACTAGATGACTCGAACATAGAAGAGGTGAACATGATAGGAACATTAGTCGAGGAGTCATTACCAAACACTTTGTTAGAAGATCCATTAGAAAAATTCCTAGCCCACTTTGGGATTGATTTTGATGATGACGATGTGATTAATGAGGTGAATGCTTTATTGGATTCAACCCCTTTGATAGACACTAGTAATGGTTGGAAACCTAAGTTCGAACCTCTACCCGTTTCTGAGTCTACCCTAGTTCCTTCGTTAGAAAAGCCTCTTAAGTTGGACCTTAAACCATTACCAGATTTCCTGAAGTATGTGTTTTTAGTCCCATCTGAAACTTTACCTGCTGTTATAGCATCCGACTTGGATAGTTATCAGGAAAGTAGGCTAGTGACTGTCCTTCAGAATAACAAGGAATCTTTAGGGTGGACCATAGAAGACATTAAGGGTATAAGTCCTACTTATTGCATGCATCAGATCTATTTAAAGAGTGACACCAAACCTTCTAGGGAGATGCAACGTCGGCTGAACCCTAATATGAAAGAAGTAGTTCGAACCGATATTCTTAAGCTGTTAGATGCAGGCATTATCTACCTCATTTCAGACAGTAAGTGAGTCATCCTCGTTCAGGTTGTTCCCAAGAAATATGGTATTACTGTAGTCCAGAATGATAACAATGGGTGAATCCCAACCCGGGTGACCACGGGTTGGCGTGTCTGTATTGACTATAGGAAATTGAACAAGGTCACTAGGAAGGACCACTTTCCCCTTCCCTTCATCGACCAAATGCTAGAGAGATTAGCTGGACGTAGCCACTATTGATTTTTAGATGGATACTGCGGTTATAATCAGATTGTCATAACCCTAGAAGACCAAGAGAAAACCACTTTTAACTGTCCCTTTGGTACCTTTGCGTATAGACGCATGCCTTTCGAGCTATGTAATTCCCCTGCGACCTTTCAGTGTTGTATGTTGAGCATATTTTCTGACATGGTAGAACGGTTCTTAGAGGTCTTTATGGATGATTTTTCAGTGTTTGGTTCGTCTTTCGATGAGTGCTTGCATCATTTGTCATTAGTTTTGACTAGGTGTAAGGAAAAGAAATTAGTGCTTAATTGGGAGAAATGTCACTTCATGGTTCGTTCAGGAATTGTTCTAGGGAATATAGTATCTTCGAAGGGTATAGAGGTAGATAGAGCCAAAGTTGACCTCATTAAAACTTTACAGGTCCCAAAAACGGTAAGAGATATTAGGTCATTCTTAGGGCATGCAGGTTTTTATCGTCGATTCATTAAGGATTTTAGCTTAATTTCTAGACATATTTGCAATTTGCTTGCAAAAGACGTTAAGTTTGTCTTTGATGATGCTTGTTTAAAGGATTTTGAGAATCTTAAGAATTTACTCACTACCGTCCCCATAGTCTAGGCACCCAACTGGAACCTACCCTTTGAGATCATGTGTGATGCTTCAGATTATGCTATTGGTGTTGTACTAGGTCAGAGAGAAAATAAGTTACTTCACGTGATTTACTATGCTAGCAAAACTCTGAATGATGCCTAGTTGAATTATACAACTACGGAGAAGGAACTATTAGCTATTGTGTTTGCCTTATACAAGTTTAGATCCTACCTCTTAGGTTCTAAGGTCATAATCTTTACTGATCATGCTTCTTTGATGTATATTCTTTCCAAGAAGGATACTAAACCTAGATTGATTAGATGGATCCTATTGTTGCAGGAATTTTCCTTAGACATTAGAGACCAAAAAGGTGCAAAAAATGTAGTAGAAGACCACTTGTATAGGCTTGTTTGTGGATACCCTTAATGATTCTTCTCATTTTAGGGATAGTTTTCCTGATGAACAATTGTTCTTTGTTACCACAACACCTTGGTATGCGAATATAGTGAATTATCTTGTTACTGGTCGAATACCCCAACATTAGGGTAAACAAGATTGTTCTAGGTTTTTATCCGTGGTGAAGAACTTCTTTTGGGATGATCCTTATCTGTTTAAGTATTGTCCAGACCAGATTATTAGGAGATGTATACCTGAGAGTGACCAGTCCAGTATTATTTCCTTTTGTCATGATCATGCTTGTGGGGGTCACTTTAGTGCTAAGAAGACTGTTGCTAAGATATTGCAGTGTGGATTCTATTGGCCTTCATTGTTTAAAGACTCCCGTAGTCACTGTGTTACTTGTGAGAGTTGTCATAAATTAAGAACCATTTTCCGTAGGAACATGATGCCCTTGAACCTTATTTTAGTTTTTGAGGTCTCTGACGTGTGGGGTATTGAGTTTATGGGTTCATTTCCTATTTCTTTTGGTAACCTTTACATCCTTGTAGCTGTAGACTATGTCTCTAAGTGGATTGAGGAGGTTGCGTGTAAAACTAATGACGATGGGGTTGTGATTGAGTTCTTGAAAAATAATATACTTACACGTTTTGGTACACCGCGAGCTATAATTAGTGATGGAGGGTCACATTTTTGTAATGGACCTTTTAGGCTTTTGATGAAGAAATATGGTATTACACATAAGATAGCTACCCCATATCATCCACAGACTAGTGGTCAGGTAGAGGTTTCCAATAGGGAGATAAAGCGTATATTAGAGAAAACAGTTAATCCTAATCGGAAAGATTGGTCGTCTAGGCTTACTGATGCCTTATGGGCTTACCGTACTACATTTAATACCCTCATTGGAATGTCTCCTTATCGGCTTGTATATGAAAAGGCATTTCATTTACCTGTTGAGTTAGAACATAGAGCTTATTAGGCTGTTAAGCATCTAAATTTTTCACTTGACAAGGTAGGAGCCCATAGGAAACTCCAGCTCAATGAGTTGGAAGAGATTCGTGTAGATGTTTACGATAGTGCGAAGGAGTATAAGAAAAAAATGAAACTTGTGCATGATAAGAATATTTTAAGAAAGTCATTTTCTCCACGTCAAAAAGTTCTTCTGTATGATACCCGCTTGCATCTTTTCCCTGGGAAGTTACATTCTCGGTGGACGGGTCCTTTTATTGTTCGCACTGTCTTTCCTCATGGAGCTATTGAGATCGAGACACCAGATGGTAGTAGTTCTTCGAAGGTTAACGGTCAGAGATTGAAACCCTTTTTAGATATCTTTCCTACAGGTGATGTTGAGGAGGTCTCTCCGGAGGACCCTGTTTACCCTTGATTGACCATCGAGGCGATTGTATGTTGTATATTAGTTTTTGATTTCTCTCTTCACCCAAGTACTATCTTTCCGACTTCTCTCTTTACTGATTCCTGATGTTACTTTGCTATTTGGTATTGCTCTTTTATTAGAAACATTGAGGACAATGTTATATTTAAGTTTGGGGGTGGGGAAGAAACTTTTTGTTAGCTTTTAGTTGCAATAAATAAACTCCAGAGCCCAGAAATTTATGCTTATTAAGGTTGGCACTAACCAATCTAAGTGGATGGGAACATGTTATTTGTAGGAGTTGAGGAACCAATCTGATTAGATGGAAACATCTAAAGAGTCTATTCATAAAAGCACAGAGCTCAGGTGTTAGAATTAAAAAAAAAAACATGGTAGTTTCGCCATAACTCGTTGAATCCTAATCCCTTCTGTTTTTATTTTCTTAAGTGATTTGGTGGGGCACACGACTCAAGTTGTTACCATTGCTAGGGTGAAATAGGGTGATTGAGATACAAAAAAAAAAAGTTTGAGACCAGACCATCAGACTAACCGGAATAAATTCAATAAAGTCGACTATTGGTGCCCTTGTATATGCCAGTTTTTTTTGACCTAGAGTTAGGTTCATAGACCACCGGTCCCCTTGTATATTCCAGTTGTGTTGATATTAATCAGACCGTTATCTCCGTCCATTAGGATAGGTTCATCTTGGCAGAGGCCTTCAGACAGATATGGGAAACACCGTTCACTTTAACCATCTATTTTTCTCTTTGTCCATCTTCTTAATCTTTCCATATGATTGGTTGACTCCGGTTATGATGTCTAGAAACTATCTTAGTAGAGCTCTGTCACTTATATATGAATTATACTATGCTGAGTGCAAACTCGTGCACATCAATTGGAAATTCTCATCAGGGTACTTCCTCCTATAGTCAATGTTTGTATGCCAACCAAGGAGATTCTTTAGTGCCTTCCAAGGTTCTGCGTAGATAGCTAGGGTCTGGAGTAATGGTTTTGTGGGTACACCTCTGGTAAACCCTCCGGAGACAACACTCCGCCGCTAGGGCCACCTAGCGGTTTAACAGCTTGTTGCACGTGCTAAGTGTAGTCATTTTATATTAGATTTGCTCGAGGACTAGTGATAGACACATTTTTGTGTCTAATTTGTCCTCAATGTCCGAATTGTTGGAACTCTATTTTTGTACTAATATTGTGTTTTTATGTATTTTAGGAAATAAACATTTTTGGAAAATTCGGCTCGAAAAGTTGATTTTGGCACCCGGAGGACAAGTGTTATTCAGACTCTTGCTTTTGGATAAGGGGTAACCTAATTACTAAGGGGAACCCCAGGTCACCCCAAGGCAGCTGCTATTCGCACCCCTACTCTGGATAGGGGACTACCAGTTTCTTCCCAATTTGAAACGATTTTGGCGGGAAATTTCTAAACAGTTCTGGCAGAATTTCGATCGTTAAAATGAAGGGGTTATGGGTCGATTCAATGGCTGAAATTTGGTATAGAGATGTGATATAGGTTAAGGAACATAGTATGGGTGACATGATCGATCAAATTTGGCTGGAATTTTCGGTATGATTCACACACCCAAAACAGAGCACGTGTACTGTAACACGAGCAAAATTGAAGTTCTTGTGTGCATGGGGGAGTTCTGCTGGCGTTGGAAGAGTGTTGAGGCGTGAATAAGTCGAATGGGAGCGTGCAGGAAGCAAGTCGACGTGAGAAAATTCTTTAAATGGCAATTATTCTCTATTTTTGGCAGCGAGGAATAATCGAATTAAAGAGAGTATATACGCAATCAATGGTCGGATTTTTGGCCTCAATTCACTATAAATACACGTACAATTGAAGTGAGCCAGGGTGACGAGAGTGGGGAAGAGAAGAGAGGAAGATGCAGAGGAAGAATCACCAATTCTCTTTGATGCTGCTGTTGTTCGTGATGAAGATGAAGAACACGAAGAACAGACTTGCAAGAACCGTCGTTTATTGACAGTCGTAGTTACAACGCGCGACAACGACACTTCAGATTTTTATCGTTCCTTTTGTAACGGTTGAACAACGCCTTTGCAACAGTTATTTCTGTTGCGATTTTTTTGTTCAATTGTTTTACTCCCTTTAATCAACTTTTGAGCTTTATACATGTATTTTGAGATTATGATTAATATAAGGAGCTAAACCCCAACACTGGGGCGATGGAGGAAGCCTTATTTCACACTTGGGTAACTATATTTAATTCTTTTCATGACTTTTGCATTAATTTTAATTGAAATTATGATTTGAATTAATTAGTTGTGATTTGATTTGATGGGTCATGCTTAGCTTAGATGATTTGATGTCACCTAATATTTTGAGAATCTTGGCAATAAATCAGAGTCGATATATTTAATATATTTTTCGAGCTATTATTGATAAAAGAATTATTATTTGAACCTTAAGAAATGAATTTGGCGGAATCCTAGTCCCAGTACCTCTCTACCAATTTGTCAATATTTTTGTATATAATTTTTATAAATCTAAAAATCCTTCACCTTCACAAGTCTTAGAGTTCGAACCATCCTTACCACTACTACTACAACCCCCATTAAATCTTTAATCAACTAGCAAATAATAAATTTGGGGGTATTTGATAGACACATTTTTGTGTCTGAATTGTCCTCAGTGTCTCTATTGCTAGTGCTTGATTTTGTACTTATTATAGTGTTTTTATGTTTGTGTAGGTGTTTTTGGAGAAATACACTTGTGTGGAATTTTTTTCTCAAAAAGTGCTATTTGGACCCTTGGAGGAAATTTTGCTATACGGACCCCAGATTTGGCTAAGGGGCACCCAAGGTTATGCGTAGCCCAAATTCATTCTCAGCACCCAAATTTGTCCTCAGTACCCATCTGCTATTCGCACCCTAGAAAAGGATAGGGGAACTTCATCTTCAACATTTCAAAAATAAAAATGGCGGAATAAATATTCACTCTACTGACAGTTTTCAGTTCGTGATTTGGAGGGATTATAATGTGATTCAATGGCTAAAATTTCATGGGAAGACTTGATTGAGCGTAACAGGCGTGGTATGATTGGTGGTTTCGATTAAATTTGGCTAGATTTTCCGACAGATAAAATATGACAGTTCGTACACCGGAAGGAGATTTTCACGAGATTACAGCAAGTTAGACGTGCGCTGCTCATGTTTGGATGACACTCGGTCTCTGCAGAAGCGTGGAGAAGTTAAATAAGTGAGATTCTTAAACTGTAGACGCGTGAAGTTTTAAAACAGGGAATAAAATTTCCGTATCTTGCATGGGAATATTTTTTTCATTGACTGCCGGATTATTTGGAGTTATGAGTGCTTATTTTCAGTCCAATTGAGTATTTAAGGGTCTACGGGAGCCAGTAAGAGGTTACAGAGAGTTTGGGAGAGATTAGAGAGATGAAAATCAAGTTGCAGGAAAACTGTTTTCTACTGGTGCACTGAAGAACACAAATAACTTTAGACGCACAGAGACAGTCGTTTACCAACAGTGACAACGACACACAGGCGAGGGTCGAGAATCAGCGACAGTACTCTGTTCTATCGTTCTTTTCATTTTGTAACATTTATAACTGTTGCAAACCCGTTTTTTAATATTTTCTCTCCATTTCATCTTTGTAAAAAAATTTTGAAGCAATGAACAATATTTTGAACGTGTTTACACAATGATGAGCGAAACCCATCCTCTGGGGCGAAGGAGGAAGCTATTTCACCAATGAAAAGTGGTAATCTCTAATTTATGCAATTATTATATGATTATTTTCCTAAATAAATAAATTGATAAAATGGTTTTTGTTAAACAATTGTTATTTCAATTGATGGAGCATGCTAGCCTAAGGTTTTGATGTCCCATACTTTCGATCTACAATTGTTATTTCTAAAAAATCAACTATTGCAATATTAAGAATCAATTTGAATGCATGATTATAATTAGAGAATATAAATCACTTTGATATTGGTAAATAGTGGATTCCAAAGCTCCAGTCTTCTCCATATTTTTCATATCAGTTTTATTTAAGTTTTCTATATTTTTAGTCTTAAAAATTAAATCTAAAATCTATTGCTTTTACAAGTCTCAACGAACCTATTACTACAACTCAATTTGAAATCACATCATAACTCAATTACCTGGAGAAAGCCCGTCGACGTTCATCCGAATATTCCGAACACAAGTAAGTCTTATTGAACAACCCTTTCTGCACCCAGTCACTTCTCCTCTCGGTCAGGCATGGGGACTCGGTCCAGTTATCAACTCGGGCGTCATTAAGAGATGTGAATGGGATGACGGGCCTTTCAAATGCTTTGTAAAAAATTTAGAAGTTGCCTCGGTCAAAGATAACGAGCTCAAAAATCAAGTGGTTGCGCAACGCCTAAACCCGTTTCAAATTGGAGATATGGTAGTCAAGGCGACCGCATTTCAAGTTGGAGATGTAACGGTGAAGCTAGACGCTCAACCTGATTCGCCTAAACAAATGGAAGACGATCCATACCTGGTGGCAGATTTTATCTTGGGAGGTTACTGCAAACTCATCAATGCCGACGAACGGGAAGGCGTGACAATTCACTCGCGATGGCTCAATCCCTTCAATACCTAAAACGATGTGCTACCTTTTACTCTAGCGTTTTCCTTTTAAGTATTTCCTTCAGTAATTTCCCTTTTCCCTGCAATATTTGTAATTCCTTCAAAATGATTGCACTGCTTGCATTCATAATTAGGGTTTCGATTTTAATTAAAAGCATCTTTATTTCAAAATAAGTTTTCCTAAATCATCTCAAGGGAAAAGTATCCAGCAAACCCAAAAATTCATTACCCATCAATTAAAAACCATAAAAAATCAAACCTTACAAAAAAATATCTTATTCGAAAAAGAAAGAAAAAAATACCGAAGAAGGGAATGTGCAAGGAAGAAGATCATCGAGTGGCGGCACAGACTCCTTCCTTCAAGAACATCTGGCTTCAACATTTGCCCGAAGAGGATTCTCTACTTCTCACGACGTGCTTATTATCTTGTGACGGCTCACACTTCTACATACCCAGGCGGCATGTCACAGAAGTCCTGTGTAATTTGCGAGGGAAAATCCAATAAAAGGTTGGTCAAAATCCTTAATCATTTCTACTGTTTTTCCCTTGTTTTGAGTTACTGTTGCCAACGACATGCAAGGCGTTCCCATGGGAGTAGCTAAACAGAGAGAATGTGACACGCCTACTAGCATTATTGTTGCGTCACTTATGTGATTTGGCTTCCCATCCGCTATATCGCTTTGGAAGGGTGGAAGAACTTGTTTTTCGCAAAAGGGGTTTTAGGTCTCTTCCGGGAGATTTTATTTATTCAATCAAGGATGTGAAATTATCAAAGCAGCATAAATGAAAGAATATTACTTGGTGAAACGTGGTTTCAGTCGCACGAACAAAAAGAAAAACTGAAGTATCAAAAACATCTACGATCTACGAAAAGATTGTTTTCTCTGCGGAAGGAAATCACAAAATGGAAAACCAGTTGTCAATGACAAGACACCTTGGTCAATGACGCCTCCATCATAGCCTTTTCAAGCACTTTCCCCAGCATCCTCTCCGCCAGCAAACATTCCATCCCGAAGTCATTTCAGCAGCAGCTTCAACATCCCATCTAGAATCCGTTTCAGCAACATCTTCAATATTACATCCAGAAGCCGTTTCATCAGCAGCTTCAATATATTCCATCTAGAAGCCATTTCAGCAGCAGCTTCAATATTCCATCCAGAAGCCGTTTCAGCAGCAGTTTCAATATATCATCTAGAAGCCGTTTCAGCAGAAGCCATAGCATCCCGTCCAGGATCCGTTTCGACAACAGATCCAACATATGCTTCCGCCGCCTCACCATATACCTTGACAGCATCCTCAACGACCGCTTCAACTCAGCCAGCAGCAGTTTCGGCGTCTATTCCGGAAGCTACCGCAGTCTCGTAAACCGCGTCAACATTTTCTATGGAACTTTTCCAACAACCCCTTGAGGATGCTCCAGTTCGTCCACGTCAGAATCAAGGATTACGATGCCATTATGGACGGGGTAATCAAACTGTCTCTCGCCCAGAAGTTTCTTGGGATCAGTCCTTCGTCGTTTCAATTGAGAAGCGAATCGATTAGCCCTGGCATTGGGATGTGGAGAATCTTCATCACTTTGAGATTTCCCGACTTGCTGGGACGCATCATCATGTCTTCATTTCTCCTCCATGTCCATCAAAGCCATGAAATCCTGAGAACGCACCCGCATGATGCGTAGATGGGTGAGAGACATGCCTTGTATAATCCGGTCGGCTGCATGAAACAAAGGGTTGATTTGATTTAATATCTCCTCATGTGAAGAAAACCTGGGTTTGTCAACTTCAAAAAATTTCTCCAAGGATTCAAAGGTATGATCATCACCGGAAGATCCCATTGTGCACTACAAACAAACAAATTTTTTTTTACATTATGTCTGCATCGGCAATCTACATGATGAAGAAGACAAAATATAGAACTAGGAGAAGAGACACGAGACGGTATCTGCGAAGAGGATGGACGCAGTTCTACAGTGTTCTATATGAAATAAAGGTTCAAGATCGCCTCTTATATTGGGCGGATTGATGAAGCCTGAGAAAGAAAACCCTTTTACCAGCCGCGTATCAAGGTTCCGAACGCGGGATACCATCTGGATTAGATACTTGAATGTACGGATAGTTACGGTTTGGCATCCAGGTCAGCAGCCATCCCTACTATTTCTTGACCTATCCAGCGCCATCTTCCCGCTCCGCATCCAGCCAAAGCAGTGCCATCTTCCCGCTCCACAACCTAGCAAGCAGCTCCATTAATCCAGCACTCCGTGATCAAAGTCATGTTATCTCCGCCCATCCTATGACCTAGCCGGCACCATCCTCACTGTTTGGATAGACAAAGTTCCAAGTCCAGTTTCCACCATTCCGCGAACTGAAGCCAGTTTCCATCATTTCACAAACTGGAGCCAAGCGCCATCTCCATACGTTCTGTGACCTAGCCAGCTAGCGCCATCCACCGATTCGTGGCCCAATCCAGCAACACCATCATTACCGCTTCACGACCGAATCCGCGGCGTCAACATCAGGCCCATGGACCAAGTTGGCACCAACTTTCCGGGAAGCAAAGCTCGCCAGCACCCTGTCGCCAAGCCAGAAATATGCCAAGACGGAGACACAAGGATCATAGACTACTTGTGCCTCCTGCCAAAGGTTAGTCGGATTTCCCTGGCAATCTCTTCATATCCTTCCCTTTCTATTTTACTCTTGTATGTCACCATCTCATGTTTACCCCGCAACAATGTCATTGTTACGTGCTAAGCAGGGGACTTAATGTTGATGGTGGCTCTTAGTTCAGGGATAAATTTGTAAAACCCTGCATCTAATAGGTCGACACTATGTAAAGAGACATAGCCGTGTAAAGGTGATGGGTATTTAACCTCTTCACTGGCACACTTATTGAGCAACTCAATATTCTCTCATAAAATTTACCCAGAATGGTGCATGTAGCAACAATCCCAGGTATTCTGTAAATTTTGGCACCTTTCCTACATTCAATTAATATAAGTTTCTTTGAATGATTTCCGTGCTCTGTTCCACGGATGAACTCCTAGTGTTGATATGGCATGACAATTTGTGTTCACTCGCAGCAGAGTAGCACGAATAAGGTCTTTGCATAAGGTATTCAATTAGAAATCATGTTGTTCTCTTGAAACAAACTTAAAAGAACTCTGTGTCAACACATAGAATTCAATCAATTATCCTGACTAATTTGCAAAAGTTGGGGTTTTGCGCCTTGCGCAGTATACCAGACCTTGCTTGTCGAAATTAAGCCTAGGAAAACTAGGTAATTAATCCGCCATGGATTAGCAGATGCAAAATCTTTCCCAGAATCAGAAAACAAGGACCCGCAGGATATGAGCAGCAACAAAGAGAGGCGTGGCCATGCCTTAGGCCAACCGGCGCCATTTTCCATTGGCCATGCCCCATCCTAAACCGTCTCTATTTCCCTCGACCAATCAGGTCGCCTTAAACTCGCCACACGCACATAAGTTGTGGATGGGCCCATACTTGTCGGCCCTATTTCCCTCGACCAATCAGGTTGCCATAAACTCGCCACACACACATAAGTTGTGGCTGGGACCATACTTGTCGGCCCTATTTCCCATCGACCAATCAGGTCGCACTAAACCTTCCATGCGCATCAAAAGGGTGGCCGCGCCCATACTTGGCCGGCTCCCTACTTTCATTGACCAATTAGGTTGCTCTAAACCTTCCACAGCTTTAAAAAGGGTGGAAATTGTGTCAAAAGGTTACCCTACCAAGATGGCTTCCCAAAACCATGCCAACATGCTAACGGCATGTTAAACACGCCAAAAACAAACATGCCAGACGCACATGCCAAACGCGCATTCCAGGCGCACATGTCAAACGACATGCCAAGTGCACATGCCAAACGTGCCACCTACTGCATAATACATGCATATACGCTAATTAGGGTTTCAACATGCCAAACCCTAATTTAGGCAAAGTTGTCGCGCCAACCGAGCCAAACAATGCTCCACGGAACATGGGGATCAATGTGGCCATTAAAACTGATGTTGCCACACCATGTTTGAATCTAACACCAATGTGCCCAAAATCCAGAGGACATGGCTACACCAGGCGCCACTTGCACCATCGTGCCGCTCGCATGCACAAACTATTCCAGCCATGCCGCAACGCCACTAGCATGCACTAAAGGAACCACTGTGCCATTGCCAGGTGCCAACGGAAGGTAGCCACAATCAATGGATACCCTTCCCCATGAGATGCAATCTCAGCCATCCAAGTTTGCCACCAAATTTCCAGACTTGTGGCAACCTTTAGGAGACCCGCCGCCTAAATCTACTGGCCATGGCTATGCCAGGAGACACTTGCACCACCGTGGCACTGACATGCACGAGCCATGCCAGCCATGCTGCAATGCCGCTGGTATGCACCAAAGGTGCCATTGCGCCATCACCAGGCGCCAACAGAAGGTAGCCATAATCAACGGCTACCCTTCATTATAAGATACAATCTCAGCCATCAAAGTTCGCCACCGAGCCGGTAGGCTTGTGGCAAGTTTCAGGAGACCAACCAAGACAAGCCTAATAGCATCGCATGCTATTTTCCCGCGGAAAGCCTATTGATTTTAACTTTCCACACGTAGCAAAGTGCTACATGTTTTCCATGAAAACACTTGAGACATCACACATGTCGCAAACTGGGGGATACTCATCAGGGTATTGGTCTGGCGGTTTACAGCGTGCAGCGTGCAATACACACGTTACAAGAAAGTGTCATGAAGAAGGGAGGTTATTAATGGCAAGAATTAATGGTGTAAACATTTCCTTCATCATGGAAGCATAAATCCTGACGTTACATGTTACTCCACTCTTCCACTACTAAATCGTTTCCACTTCCTACGAGACAAGGGTACGTTTTACTACTACTTGTATAAATAGGTTTTATCTATTTCCACCAAACAATAAGTTTTGGTCAGGAGAGAAACACATTATCCAGAAATCACCTAAAAGTTTTCATTCAGCTAGCCAGTTCTACTTTCTGATACAAGTCATAAACAACCACACCTTCAAAATCAACTATTCTGGTCTCAACACTTTCTTCGCTTCCCTCCCTAAGACCAACCCTTTTCCTTCACTTTGTGACCGAAGCAAGCCTGGAACAGACATTTCTTGGTTTAGGCCAGGGTTGTACAGATTGATCTCTCGAATCAAAAGTACTCCCGTGCAGTACATTGTTTAGGGTCTAGACTCGTTTCTCATCCACACACACGAATTTACCAAAACCAGCAAAAACCGTTTTCATCATCAAACAAAGATTTGTGAGCAGAACCTCTGTTTAGTATGCTCTGAATAGAGTTTTGGCCAAGAATTGAAGAAATTGGCTAAGTGTGAGTTGTATGAACTATGTTGTGAAGCATAGTGCCATTATCAAGGTTGGTTGTTGCATTTGGATTGTGCGAACCTGTGACACCTACCATAGTGCTTGCTTGGCCTTAGAACCACATACCTATCTTTTAACAAACGGGTCCATTTCTCTCTTATGTTTTTCTCTTTAAAATATTAAGGGAAACACTTCTTCTTTAAAGATAAGTTTGGAAAAAGCACGAAAACATGACTTAAATGACCTTCTTTTTTTTTTGAAAGGGGATGCATATTTTTGGCCACCGTATATTAGGTTATATGAACATTCCTGAGAGGGAAAAATGCCTTCAGGACGTCGGCGACACTCGTTGTTCCCTGACTACATAGAGAGAGACCTGTCTCTACATAGAAGAACGATTGGGCGGTTCTCCATACATAATTGTTTGTTGAGAGGGAAAAATTCCTTCAGGACGTCGGAGACACTCATTCGCCGTTCCCTGACTATGTAGAGAGATCGTGTATAGATTCAGGTGGCTCTCTATACATAATTGTTTGTTGAGATGGCAAAACGCCTTCAGGACGTTAATAACGCTGCACGTTGTTCCCTGACTATGCACCTTTCAGAAAAAGTACGATGCTTCAACTATCTCACATCTCGATTCTACAATAGATTAATTCTACCATGACATTAACCACTGAATTCCTAGAAGATAATCTATTTTATCTCGTTACTCCGATTCCATGGTCGAATCCACAGCCGATCCCATGGAATGGCAATAGATAATTTTATTATTCCGAATCCATGGTCGAATCCACGGCTGATCCTATGGATTGATAATAAATAACTATTCACTTTTATTACTCAGTTTCATGAATCATTCTCCACTGAATTTCATAAATTAGTAATAAATACTCAACAACCGGGCTTCTGACCGTGATCGAGTAAGTCCTGAGAAAATGGTGCGTGTGTACTCGACAAATAATGAACGATCGAAGTATGGACGAACGAGCGACCCGTGGAAATAAAAATATTAGTGAAATAAAATAAGGGAGGGACGGCCATGGCATGACCGGCCGGCCGGTCCCACGCCTTTCCTTATTTTATTAATTATTATCGATATGAGTGTTCTATATCAAAAAAGTTGGCAATTTTTTCGATATAGAAAACT
The DNA here is from genome assembly GCF_003573695.1 of Papaver somniferum. Classification (NCBI taxonomy): domain Eukaryota; kingdom Viridiplantae; phylum Streptophyta; class Magnoliopsida; order Ranunculales; family Papaveraceae; genus Papaver; species Papaver somniferum. Next base: position 31,165,348 of record NC_039365.1, read on the forward strand.
CATATCGATAAAACGATTTGAACCTTTTTTCAATGCCGAATCGACGGCCTATGTATTAAAGTAAGAAGCATTTTTTGGATTTTAAAAGAAAACCAACTTTGCCGATAATTACATATTTTTGTCCGGTCGGAAGAGTCCTCCAAATATTATGGTCGTGGATCAATGATCCGTTTTGATATTTTGGAATACGAACAGAGAAGAGAGGATAGGCTCTTTACATAAAAAAAATGGAATCCCCTATAAGTAACTGAGCGTGAGAACCAAATGAATCGAAAATTCATGTTTGGTTCGGGAAGAGATCGTGGAAGTTTTGAAATGAATGGGAAGACAATCTACTTTTATTAAGTTATTTATTAGATAATCGAAAACAGAGGATCTTGAGTACTATTCGAAATGCAGAATAATTACGTGAAGGGGCCATTGAACAGCAAGAAAAATCCAGGGACCGCTTACGAAAAGTGGAAATGGAAGCCGATCAATTTCGAGTGAATGGATATTCTGAGATAGAACGAGAAAATTCAAATTTGATTAATTAAACTTATAATAATTTGGTACAATTAGAAAATTACAAAAACAAAACCATTCAGTTTGAACAACAAAAAACTATTAATAAAGTTTGACAACGAGTTTTCCAACAAGCCTTACAAAGAGCTTTAGGAACTCTGAATAGTTGTTTGAACAACGAGTTACATTTACGCACCATCAATACTAATATTGGCATGTTTGGGGCGATGAAAGAAATAACCGATTAGTCCTTTGTACTGCAGGCATTGTTATTTTCCTTTGCTTCTAAAAAAGAATTAAGAAAGACTCATGGAAACTATTAGAGCCGAAGAAATTAGTACTATTATCCGTGAACATATTGAACAATATAATAGATAAGTAAAGGTTGTGAATACCGGCACCGTACTTCAAGTAGGCGATGGTATAGCACGTATTCATGGTCTTGATGAAGTAATGGCAGGAGAACTGGTAGAATTTGAAGAAGGTACAATAGGCATTGCTCTTAATTTGGATTAAAATAATGTTGGTGTTGTATTAATGGGTGAGGATTTAATGATACAAAAGGGAAGTTTTGTAAAAGCAACGGGACGAATTTCTTAGATCCCTGTGAGCGAAGCTTATTTGGGTTGTGTTATAAATGCTATGGCTAAACCTATTGATGGTAAGGGTGAAACTTCATCTTCTGAATCCCGGTTAATTGAATCTCCCTCTCCAGGTATTATTTCAAGACGTTATGTATATGAGCATCTTCAAATGGGACTTATTGATATTGATTCGATGATCCCTGTAAGGCGCGGCCAACGAGAATTGATTATTGGCGACAGGCAGACCGGTAAAACAGCAGTAGCCACGGATATTGTTCTCAATCAAAAAGGGGAAAATGTAGTATTTTCTTATGTAGCTATTGGTCAAAAAGTGTCTTTTGTAGCTCAGGTAGTGAAAACTTTCCAGGAACGGGGGCAAAGGATTATGCTATGGTGGTAGCCGAAATGGCAGACTCACCTGCTACATTACAATACCTCACCCCTTATACATGCCGGATCTGGCTGAATATTTTTTGTACCGTGAACGACATACTTCAATCATTTATGATGATCCCTCCAAACAAGCACAAGCTTATCGTCAAATGTCTCTTCTATTATGGAGACCCCCAGGCCGCGAAGCTTATCCAGGAGATGTTTTTTATTTGCATTCACGCCTTTTGGAAAAAGCCGCTAAATTAAGTACTCTTTTAGGTGAAGGAAGTATGAATGCTTTACCAATAGTAGAGACTCAATCTGGAGATGTTTCGTCTTATATACCTACCAACATAATTTCCATTACATAAGGACAAATATTCTTATCCGCCGATTTATTCAATGGCGGAACCCGACCTGCTATAAATGTGGGGATTTCTGTTTCCAAAGTAGGATCTGCGGCGCAAATTAAAGTCATGAAACAAGTAGCTGGAAAATTAAAATTGGAGCTGGCTCAATTCACAGAGTTAGAAGCCTTTGCACAATTTGATTCTGATCTCGATAAAGCAACTCAGAATCAATTGGCAAGAGGTCAACGATTACGTGAATTTCTCAAACAAGCCCAATCGGCCCTTCTCACCGTGGAAGAACAGGTAATGACTATTTATACTGGAACGAATGGGTATCTTGATTCGTTAGAAATGGATCAGGTAAAGAAATTCCTCGATCAATTACGTGTTTACTTAAAAACAAATAAACATCAATTGCAAGAAATCATATCTTCTACCAAGAAATTTCCAGAGGAAGCAGAAGTTCTTTTGAAGGAAGCTATTAAAAAACAGATGGAACGATTTCTACTTCAGGAACAAGCATAAAAAAGTTGATTACTCTTAGTAAATCGTCAAGAAACGTTTCTTATTTAAATCATTCAAAATATCTGTCTTGACATAAAAATATAAAAAAATAGATGGAAATAAATTACGTCCAATAGGATTTGAACCTATACCAAAGGTTTAGAAGACCTCTGTCATATCCATTAAACAATGAACGCCTTTTCATTCAGTATTTTATCTTTTTATTTTTCCTTTACTATCTTACTGTTTGTAAAAAAAGAACCAGATTCTTTTGTGAAATAATTTAGGAAATAAATATGCGTATTTACATTAATGATGCGTATATCAGAATTAAAATGGAGTGGGTAGCGGGAATCGAACCCGCATTGTTAGCTTGGAAGGATAGGGGTTATAGTCGACGTCGATTCAGCCTTTCTTTTTGACGTCTCTAATTCAAAACCGAACATGAAACTTTGGTTTCATTCGGATCCTTTATGAAAAATGGATATATTCCCAAATCTAAGTTGTAAAAAAAAAATTCGACCCATAACACCTATGTTAGCTTTTTTGTCTGAATACATTCAAAACAACTCGCTTTATAGATGAGCCCTTTAGAAAGGGGTAATTCTAACAAATACTTCTAGTTATTTCGTTCTCTATTTCTAGTGTGCGAATCCTGGGGAAAAGAGTTGTGTTTCCACCGAGCTGAAACAATATGTTGATGACCCTAGTAAAACAAAGTCATCATTTAATAGTTATTTCTCTTCAATTTCCCTTCTACAAAGAAAAAATGGAAGATCTAGTTACGATTGAAATACACTTTTTTCTTTATCCATGGATCCTGTATTCATACTCATTCAATTGAAAGTTTTGATCCAACTAAAAAATATTATGCTTCGCAATTCCATAATCCAATTTTCAATTTTGAATTGACCCTTGGATACAAATCACGAGAATCTATATTCTTCCTCAAGTCTTTCATTGAGAGGTAAAGGATAAAATCCTTTTAAGAAAGAAAGTTTTTGATCGGAATACAAATTAAACGAAAGAACCCTTCACTATTTAAGGGATTTATAGAACGAATCACACTTTTACCACTAAAATATACCCGCTACAATTGATTATTCTATATGAATGGAATCTTTGTCGAACAAGGGAATCCTACATAATAAAGATAGGATCAGAATATAATTATTAAATTGGATCGTTGACGCTTTTTGTCGGTATAACTTGATGAGGTAGGAAAATAAGTTTTATATAAAAAAATTTGTATCTTTTTTTTATTTTGGGAGTTCTTTAAAGAGCCACTGAAGTCACAAAAAATTGTGTCAGAATCCGTAGCTCCGTTTTTTCAATCCTCCAATACTTTACAAGCAAATACAAAATTTTATAAAAAAAGAGAGAAAGTTTGATTCTTTCATTTTTTGAAGATACCCTTTCCCTATTAATTTTATTCATATTTCGCTGGTAAATTTTAGGAATTCAAGCCAATCAACTGGATCTAGTATAAAAACCCGGAGTCTTTTTTATGGACTTAACTCAGTCTTCAAATAAAGACTTCCCTTGAAGAAATAACGAAAATATAGTTATAATATTAAGAAATAGGATAATTCCCTCTTTTTCAAAATTGAGAAAAAATGCAAAAACACTTCTATCCTATACCATAAGATTGGAAATAGTCTTCTGTGTTCATGTCGTTGTTGTTTCAATAACAAGTCTTTTTGTTTTCAAATCAGAGAAATGAGTTGATCTATCATTCATTGCGTTGGAATAAAGTAAGAAATGGCCCGGCTAGTACTGACCAGGACGGGGAATAAAATGAGCTTTCGGCTAAAAAAGGGGGGAGATTCCTTTTTTCTTTCTATGGAAGATATACCCATTATCGAAATGAAATTCGAGTTGGATTGCTAATCCAATTTGTATATATCTTATCTATCTATAGAATAAAGTGAAAGAAGAAATAAAGACTTTTTGGCTTCAAGCGTAACATAGTAATTTTTTCAATTTGGAGAGATGGCTGAGTGGACTAAAGTGGCGGATTGCTAATCTGTTGTACGATTTATTTGTACCGAGGGTTCGAATCCCTCTGTTTCCGTTTCCTTCGATGACTTGCTTTTTTTTTTTCATTCAAAAAAAGACCGACACCTTTTCATTTTATCTTATTTTCTCGTAGTTAAATGTCTGAAATAAAAAAATAAGAAAATGAATAAACCAACAAGCAATAAAAAGATTTTTTCCTCTTCTTCTTTTTTATTCCTCACGTCCAGGATTACATCCCGGATCATTAGATAGGAATCCAAGATAAAAAGAGAAACAAATAAGATCACTACTGTGTAAACGAAGAGTTTGAGAGTAAGCATTACACAATCTCCAAGGTCATTTTTGTAAAAAAGGGGGATAGACTATCCTTTTTTATACCACATATCCTCTTTTTACACCAAGAAACGAAGTAGTTTATCAAAAAGAAAGTAATTTTAAGAAATTCTTTTGTAATAAGATTCTTTCATTACGGAAAGGCTTTTTTATGGCCCAATTTTATATTGTGGGGGACCCAGAATTTAATAGGACCCTTGAAGTAGAAGTCCAAGTTGGGGAGGTGATCCATATTTCTCGCAATTATCCAAGAATAAAAATGTTCGGATCGAGGGTTCAGAATGTAAGACTTAGCTGATCTTTTTAATTGTTATAATTTTTTTTTACCGAAAAAATCATACATGTTGGTAGAACAGTAGGAAAAAATATCACCGAAAACTTACAACAGCTTGCCAAACAAGGGCTAAGATAAGAAAGAGCACGGGTATTACTGACATAACATCTACAATTGGATTAAAAACAGCATAAGCCTCGGGCAATTTGGCGAAGAAAAAACTACTTGAGTGAAGGGAAGAATTAAGACAGATACAGATCAAACTAAAGATATTAAGCATAACAAACATTTCTTTCTTGGAGATAATTGTATTTTGATTGAGTTATTGATATTAAGGAAAAAAACGAAGAAAGTAAGGTAGATCAATTTTTTTTTTTTACTTGCTCAATCAAAAATCCTTCACCTCTCAACCGAGAACAGAAGGAGTCATACTTTATACAATATCTTAATTTAATTCTCTGTAATGATCAATAAATTAAGTGAAATTCTACAACTATATGATGAAATCCTAGCAACAATCTACTCTATTCCATAGAGTTTTGGGTGGTAATTGACGAATAAATAATACGGATATTAGTATTTATTGGTGTCAAATATAAATATAAATGGGGCGTGGCCAAGCGGTAAGGCAACAGGTTTTGGTCCGACTCGGAGGTTCGGATCTTTCCGTCCCAGAGCATTCCAATTAGGTTCAAAGTGTAATGTTGAATAAAATCGAATCCTTTTTTTCTTAGCTTAATTCTACTGATTCTTTTATGAATCATATCTTTCCCTTTTTTCTTGCAAAATAACCCAGGGAAAATGACATGCCGATAGAACAAATTCTATTTCCTATCCTACCTGACTAGGAAACAGCTCAATAGTTGAATTCAAAAATTAGATGGGATCTTCCGCGTCTGCCTATTCCGTCGATATTACTAGTTGCTTAGAAAGAATTTATGGTCTTTGAATAAAAAAAAATAACGCATTCAAAGTGAAAATGCGAAAAAAAAACAACTCTACCTTACTTCCCCTATATCTAAAGTAAACAGGGGAGTCCGGTTATTAATTCACTGGGGATCTTGGAAGTCTAAACTAAACAAGAAAGGGATCTTGGGACTAATTAAATTTTCATTCTATCACCGCGATAATGATTCATTCAAAATATACAGGTGATTGAGTCGTAAATGAGATATCTATTAAACTTTTTTAACTACTGCTATAATCTGATTGCGAAATATTTTAATTTATTTCGGATCAAATAAGAAAGATTCTATTGATATTTAAATACAAAATTTTAAAAATGAAACGCTTTTGATGATGTTTTATCGATCTTTGGTTCTCGAAGAGATGTTGAAAGACACGTTTTTGTGTCTATGTTGTCCTTAATTTCATGTATTATTGGTACTCGATTTTTTGTACTCATTATGGTATTTTATGTGTTTTTAGGTATTTTTGAAAATACACATTCTTGGAAAAATCGGCTCGAAAAATCGTCTAAAGCACCAGAAGGAACGTGTTATTCAGACTCTCACTTGTGGATATGGGGCGACCAAATGATAAGGCGTACCCAAAGGATATTTGAACCCAAGCAGCTGATCAGAGACACCCCTCATGGCATCTGCTATTTGCACCCCAGGACCGGATAGGGGGCACCCATCTTATTCTTCACGGGAAAGATATTTGGCGGGAAAAGAAATCTCAACTGTGTGAAATTCTGGTCATGATATTATGGGGATATTTGGGTCTTTAAGACATGATTATCTTCTTACCATGATAGTAAGATTTTGTACGTGTCTTGAACGGAAGGAAATCGTATACTTTTGGATATTTTCGAAAACAGAGAAGGAATTATTCACGGAATTAATTGAAGATATTCTCTTCATTATTTGGCTCAATTAAATGAGAAGATTTGGATATACCATACAACTCAGAAGACGTGTGAAAATGGAGAGGAAATATTCCCGTGAAATACTTTCATTAACTGCAAAGATCTTTTGGAGTAATTGAGATGATTGTCGACCTAAGATTGGCTTCACAGTATAAATAAGAGTGTCTTGGGTATCAGTGAGGAGATGAGTGATTAGGGAGTGATTAGGAAGTGATTAGGGGAAGAGTTTTAAACACCCGATTTTTATCATTTTCTCTCCATTTTATCTTTGTAAACAATTTTTGAAGCAATGAACATATATTTTGAGCGTGTTTACGCAATGATGAGCTAAACCCAATCCTTGGGGCTATGGAGGAAGCCGTTGTTTCAGTAAAAGTGATATATTTCTATTAATTAATTACAACAACTCTATTATGATTTTTGCACTGAACTAAAAATTGTTTATATGATTTTGATTAGTTAGGTGTATTTTCTCTTGATTGAATATGCTTGCTTCAGGGTTTTGATATTCTATGCTTGGATTAACATCTATTCTTTTGGAAATCTACATGTCTAGGAAATACTATTATAATCAATTTGAATGTTGAGTTGCATAATTATTGTTTTATTAAATCACTAATATCAACCAATGGTGGAATCCTAGCTCTATTCTCTCCATAATTTTCACAACATCTTTTTAAATTAGTTCGCTAATTTTATTTATTAAAAAAAAAAATCTAAAAATCCGCTTTCACAAGTCTTGAACGAATCATACTACTACAACAACTTTGAAAACACATCAAATTTTTGGCGCCGCCGACGCAGACTTGTCTTTAGGCTAGAGTTTTTAGATTTTTTTTTTAGGTTTTTATTTTTATTTTTTATTCTTTACGTTTTTGGGTTTTTGTCTTTTTCTTTCATATTTTGGAATTTGGAGCGAAAGAAAATTTTGTCAAAGCTTTTGGTGAATACTTAAAGACTTCGAGTGAAAGGCAAAGCGAAAGGAGCGAAAGAAGAAGATTTTTTTTATTTTATAAAAAAAAAGAGAAAAAAAAAAGAGACATTTTTATTTTTGTAGATTTTTATTTTTTTTAGACTTTCTTTTTCTTTTGCACTTTATATTTTTGGACTTTGGATTTTAAATTTTGGGACATTATTTTTTAAACCCTACGGAAGGGTAGTTTATATATAAACTGTTTGCAGAGAAGGACGGTGATTACGATATCACCTCGACCCCTCGGGTTCGTACATGACATAGGAGTCATGGCTCCAGTCGACTACAAAGGTTCATCCCCCGTCTGGTACGGGAGGTAAGTTTGTCGAAACACTCGCGAATCCCCTGTCAGCGAGTTACTGTCTTCCTTCGTATGCATATATGTTGAGGACTTGAAAACGGCTGCTTTAATTTCCTAGTAAAGGGCAAGGACTTTCCATACAAGATAAGGGTTCAGATTTCATCACCGTTCTCTTCTTGCCCGCCTTAGTAAAACGACACCAGACGCGAATCTAAGACTAAAATTTTGACTAGAACGATTCCGATAGGGTAACGAGCTTAACAGGAAAGTCACTCGAAAAATATTGGTTACTCTTTTAAGCATACTTCGAAGTTCTTGACGGTTTCTGTAAGTTGAATGCGTGACTGCGCCGCCTTGTAATACCGGTGAGGCCTTGGGTATCAAAGATCCACCGAGCTTCCCTCGCCTCTATTCAACTTACTTTAACTCGGATTGATTCTAGAGGGGTTTGCTTAAATTATAAAGAATTCCCTTTCGAAGGATTAGAAGATGGTCTAGAAACAATCTAAGTGGAGCCATCATGCTTTTTGTTTGCTAGAAATTAGTAGGTTTGCTATGGTAGAGTCAGCCTTGTCAGTGGGTTTATTTTGAGAATGTCAAACTGGTACAATAGCCAATACAACGAATATCCAATTGAAAAAAATGGACATTACTACTTTGACCATAATGTGAATAGTGGTTGGGAACATCCACCTTTTGAAGGTTATGGGTCATACCATGATGAGCCTAATTACTATTCACACACCCAAAGGTCATACGAGCAAAACGATCCTCCTATTTCTCTAGAAGAGTCTCTCAAGAGTTTCAATGAGTCAACACAGAAGTTTCACTTATTTATGAAAGAGACTTATAATATTCGGCTTCCAGAAGAGTCTGTAGAGCAGTCAACTAAGATGTCTCTAGAAGAGTCCCTCAAGCAGTTTAATGAGAGTACAAATAGGATTATGGAAAAATTTGCTCAAGATAGTCTTAACTTCCAATATAGTGTTCCCAATACCACCCTTGAAAATAAGGATAGTTTTTATTCACATAATCAAGATGACGAGGTTAGAATTGGTAACACTACTAGTTTAGATGAGGTTCAACCATTTTCATATTATTATAATGATGATTATGATGAGGATAGTGTTGATGAAGAATCAGACACATATAGGCATAGTGATCAGGAATTTGTTACTCCAATTGAGATTTACAATAATAATATTTTTTCTAGTTCAAATCCAAATAATTTTAGTAATTATTCACCTATTCAAAAGGACGAGGATTTGACTAGAAGTATCCCCGTTTTAGACGATATAGTATCTCCTTTTTCGAAGCCAATAATGGTTTAGAGGAAAGAGTTTACCCTGAGAATATTGTTTTAGAGTCTAGCGAGTTAAAAACGCTAGTCTTAGAAGAAGATAAACTCGTAAAGATAAGTGAAGATGCTGATTGTAACTTAGAAGAGTCAATTGACTATTTTCAAGAATCTGATGATCTAGAAATTAGGGAGATTGTGACTAGTCTATCTAAAGACACTGAAAACTCTAAGTTTGGGGGTGATTATCACTTTCCTAGTGCCTTACCTTTAACTCTCAGAAAGTCCCCTCACTTAGGACTTGATATATGTGCCTCAACCATTGTGCCTGAATACCTTCATACTAGATCTCCTGAACCTAATAATTTCCAGGAAGAAGTTCAGTTGTTAGAAACCCATCCTCCGGTTGATGTGGTTTACCCAGGCGATAGTACCCAAATTGACTTTGTTTTCCCACCAAATATTTTTCAACCAATTGTGGGAACGTATAAGTTTCACATGTGTCAATTATTGAGTTTTGAGACTAAACCTAATTAATTTAGGAGATTAGGGTCGACACATTTGTTTAAGGAAGACCGCCACGTTCATTATGGTCAGATGTGTAAGTCAAATTTGATTGACTTAGAGGATCCCCAGTTATTCAGGTTACTTTTATGTGCTTCTAAATTCTTAGTTGAGTATTTCCAGACTCTACAACCTGACCTTCAGGATCCTGCCTTTGAGGAAATCCAGCCGATGAAAAACTTTTATCTAGACCCAGTTATAGAACCCGAACCTGAACCACAACTAGATATTGTTATCTTAAAGTTAAGTAAGGGTATGTTCGGTATATTCATGGTCTGTTGCGATTTTCTCTTCGTTTGGGTAACACTTTTTGATTCAGATGACCCGCAATTATTCCGGCTGCTGCTATATGATTCTTCGTGGTGACTAATCCTTTCTTAGTCTGGCTGAAGACTTTAAACTTATCACTTCCTGGGAGGTAACCCATGCTCATGCAACACGGTAATATCTTTCCTTAACTCTTTTTCTTCAAGTGGTAACAATTTCTCCTTGTTCATGCTTTTAATTTTATCTTTAGAGCATTGAGGACAATGTTAGATTTAAGTTTGGGGGTATGGGAGAAACTTTTAGTTGCAATAAATAAACTCCAGAGCCTAGAAATTTATGCTTATTAAGGTTGGCACTAACCAATCTAAGTGGATGGGAACATCTTGGTTGTAGGAGTTGAGGAACCAATCTGATTAGATGGAAACATCTAAAGAGTCTATTGATAAAAGCACAGAGCTAAGGTGTTAGAATTAAAAAAAAACATGGTAGTTTCGCCATATCTCGTTGAATCCTAATCCTTCTGTTTTTTATTTTTTAAGTGATTTGGTGGGGCACACGATTCAAGTTGTTACCTTTGCTAGGGTGGAATAGAGTGATTGAGATACAAAAAAAAAAAAAAAAGACCAGACCAGACCAGACCATTAGACCAACCGGAATAAATTCAATAAAGTCGACCACTGGTACCCTTGTATATGCCAGTTGTGTTGACCTAGAGTTAGGTTTATCGACCACTGGTCCCCTTGTATATGCCAGTTGTGTTGATATTAGTCAGACCGGTATCTCAGTCCATTAGGATAGGTTCATCCTGGTAGAGGCCTTCAGACAGATATGGGAAACACCGTTCACTTTAAACCATCTTTTTCTTTATCCATCTTCTTAATCTTTCCATGTGATTGGTTGACTCCAGTTATGATGTCCAGAAACTATCTGAGTAGAGCTCTGTCACTTAAATATGAATTTTAGTATGCTGAGTGCAAACTCGTGTACATCAATTGGAATTTCGCATCAGGGTACTTCCTCCTATAGTCAATGATTGTATGCCAACCAAGGAGATTCTTTTGTGCCTTCCAAGGTTCTGCGTAGGTATCTAGGGTCTGGAGTAAAGGTTTTGTGGGTACACCTCTGGTAAACCCTCCGGAGACAACACTCCGCCACTAGGGACACCTAGCGGTTTAACGGCTTGCTGCACGTGCTAAGTGTAGTTATTTTTATTTTCTAGATTTGCTCGAGGACTAGAAAATAATAAGTTTGGGGGTATTTGATAGACACATTTTTGTGTCTACGTTGTCCTTAATTTCATGTATTGTTGGTACTCGATTTTTTGTACTTATTATGGTATTTTATGTGTTTTTAGGTATTTTTGGAAATAAACATTCTTGAAAAAATCGGCTCGAAAAGTCGTCTAAAGCACCGGAAGGAACGTGTTATTCAGACTCTCACTTGTGGATAAGGGGAGACCAAATGATACGGGGTACCCAAAGGATATTTTCACCCAAGCAGCTGATCAGAGACACCCCTCATGGCATCTTCTATTCGCACCCCAGGACCGGATAGGGGGCACCCATCTTCTTCTTCACGGGAAAGATATTTGGCGGGAAAAGAAATCTCAACTGTGTGAGATTCTGGTCATGATATTATGGAGATATTTGTGTCTTTAAGACATGATTATCTTCTTACCATGATAGTAAGATTTTGTACGTGTCTTGAATGGAAGGAAATCGTATACTTTTGGATATTTTCGAAAACAGGGAAGGAATTATTCACGGAATTAATTGAAGATATTCTCTTCATTATTTGGCTCAATTAAATGAGATGATTTGGATATACCATGCAACTCAGAAGACGTGTGAAAATGGAGAGAAAATATTCCCGTGAAATACTTTCATTAACTGCAAAGATCTTTTGGAGTAATTGAGATGATTGTCGACCTAAGATTGGCTTCACAGTATAAATAAGAGTGTCTTGGGTATCAGTGAGGGGATCAGTGATTAGGGAGTGATTAGGGGAAGAGTTTTAAACACCCGATTTTCATCATTTTCTCTCCATTTTATCTTTGTAAACAATTTTTGAAGCAATGAACAAATATTTTGAGCGTGTTTACACAATGATGAGCTAAACCCAATCCTTGGGGCTATGGAGAAGCTGTTGTTTCGGTAAAAGTGATATATTTCTATTAATTAATTACAACAACTCTATTATGATTTTTGCATTGAACTAAAAATTGTTTATATGATTTTGATTAGTTAGGTGTATTTTCTCTTGATAGAATATGCTTGCTTCAGGGTTTTGATATTCTATGCTTGGATTAACATCTATTCTTTTGGAAGTCTACATGTCTAGGCAATACTATTAGAATCAATTTGAAAGTTGAGTTGCATAATTATTGTTTTATTAAATCACTAATATCAACCAATGGTGGAATCCTAGCTCTATTCTCTCCATAATTTTCACAACATCTTTTTAAATTAGTTCGCTAATTTTATTTATTAAAAAAAAATCTAAAAATACGCTTTCACAAGTCTTGAACGAATCATATCACTACAACAATTTTGAAAACACATCATATGTGAGATTTGTTAATTTTAATTCTATCGACTCATTTCTGGCCTTTCCAGTTCCTTCGTCCCATTTCTTTGGTTAATACTTAATATTCATTTTGTTCTGGTATTAAAATTTTAATTAAAGACCCTCCCTTTTTTTTAGTTAGGTGTTTTTAGCTTAGTTGGTCTAGAAAGGTTGAATCTTTCATGATTGATCGTCTTGAACAATCTGTTCTGTTGAAGATGCAGATTAAAGAAAAGCGTTTTTTTCTTCATTTTCTGTATAAATTCTTTTGCTCATAGGATAAAAGATGGGGTTAATTAAATTGAATCCTTTGCGAAGACTTCTCCAGAAAAAAGGACCTTTCCATATAGAAAAAGAAAGTTTGAAAGTATAGATTACTATGTGCCGATTGAACCAATGACTATTCATGATTCCTTATTGAATCAATTTCATACCAGATCCAAACTAGAGGAAAGTTATGGTAAAACTTCGTTTAAAACGATGTGGTAGAAAGCAACGTGCGACTTGAAGGACATGATCGGTTGTGGATTCTTACATCCACCATTTTATAAAGGAATGAAGGTGCTCTTGGCTCGACATAGTTTGTTCTGTTTCACTAGAACAATCCCTTTTTGTTGGGTTGTAAATAGTACATGATGGAGCTCGAGTAGAAAGTATTGATTCATTTCTCAGGGGCAAGGGTCTAGGGTTAGTATCAATCAATAAGTCGGAACAACTTCGTAAGTATATCTTCAATATAGAAATCGAAGGGATCCAATTCGAGCAAACGTTTCAAAAAAAGGAAATTCTTTTCTTGGAATTGTCAAAAAACTATTTTGATCAAAACAAAAGTGTATCGCATGGGAATCAATCCTTCATCTGATTTTTCGATAGAAAGAAATCACAAATGGTACTTGCTGCCGTTTTGAAAGATTCAAGATCACCGAAGTAATGTCTAAACCCAATGATTCAAAGCAACGATAAAGGATCCTAGAACAAGAAAACACCATTTTTTGTTGTCTCAACAATAGGTTCGGTCAGGCAGAGGAATAAAAAATGGACTCTAAACAAGACAAAGCAAGGAGGATAGAGATAGCTCAATAAATAAAATGCCTAAGCTTAAGGATTTTCCTTTGAGCTCTTTGATAATTATACAACTTGAGTTATGAGTACGAATGGTTTTTTTGTTTTCTGCGAGAAGAGAGAAAAAAAGGAATGCAAAAAATGTGTAATGGATTTGCTGATTTTCTCAATCTATTTGGAACTATATAAATAAACTCAAACCATTCTTTCTCGAGTCGTACGAGGAGGAAACCTCCTACACGTTTCTAGGGGGCGTTGTTCATCTACATATATCCCAATGAGCCATCTATCGAATCGTTGCAATTGATGTTCGATCCCGAAGAAAAGGAAGAGATCTTCGGAAAGTGGGTTTTTACGATCCGATAAAGAATAAAACTTATTCAAATGTTCCCGCTATTCTCTATTTCCTTGAAAAAGGCGCTCAACCCACAGGAACCGTTCATGATATTTCAAAGAAGGCAGAGGTATTTAAGCAACTTCCCGTTAATCAAACGAACTTTAAATAATGAACAAAGAAAAAGAAAGTGGGGGTTTCATAATGTGACCTTAACTTCCTTAATTTCTTCTTTTTTCACTCTTTTTATTGTTCTATTTATATGACTTTACTATTAGATTGCTTTCATATAATCTCAAATTATCGATTCTCGAAAAAATGAAATATTTTTTCTTGATATGGTTTTTTTTAGGATGACACCAAGAAAAGGGGGTTAAGCTTTCTTATTGTCCCTTTAGTTATATTTGAGTTTTCTCTTTTTTTCTTTATGTTTTCAACGTTCATATTGACAATGGTGTATTGAACAAATATAATTGGATCGTGGATAAATGGATCTATTTATCCACGTCCCATAAGTTTTCATTTATCCACGTCCCATAAGTTTTGTTTTTTACTTCATAAAAAAGTGTTCATTAGATTTGCTGTAAGTTTAATCCTTTGATGTGTCCGTTCAATCTAATCTATTTTTTTTTATTTCGGTCGTATCTACACACCATAATTATATTATTTGGGTCGCTAACTCAACGGTAGAGTACTCGTCTTTTAAGTGTGGCTAGATTCTTTTACACATTTGGATGAAGCAACGGATTCGTCCATACCATTGGTAAAGTTTGTAAGACAACGAATGATCCTGAAATGGAATGAATGGAAAAAATAGCATGTCGCATCAATGCAAAACTCTGAGAATTTTTCGTCATTACCAGAGCGGTACAAGATATTGTTTGAATTCTTGGAGCGTGACAAAAGAAATTCACGGGTGGGTCGAGTGAATAAATGGATAGAGCCATACGGCTCCAATTATAGGGAAATAAAAAAGCAACGGACTTTTGTTCTTAATTTGAATGATTACCCGATCTAATCATATGTTAAAAATATATTAGTGCCTAACGAGGTAAAAGGTTCTCCTATACGTGGATTATCTATTTTTTTATGGATCCTAACTATTCACTATATCTTCATTATAGTATAGAGGGGAGACGAATGTGTAGAAGAAGGGGTATATTGATAAAGATAAATTTTTCCAAAATCAAAAGAGCGATCGGGTGGAAAAAATAAAGGATTTCTAACCATTATCAATTGGATTAAAAAAGGTAGCATCCGTTGATTAGCCTATCTGTCTCCTCTAGTTTTTTTTTATTATATACCTTGTTTTGACTGTATCGCACTATGTATCATTTGTGAACCCAAGAAATCCTTTGCCTTTGTTTCAAATCGAATTTTAAATGAAGGAATTAGAAGCATATTCAAAAATAGATAGATCTCGGCAACAAGACTTCCTATATCCACTTCTCTTTCAGGAATATATTTACGCGCTTGCTCATAATCATGGTTTAAATGGATCAATTCTTTATGAATCCGTGAAAAATGTAGGTTATGATAATAAATCCAGTTTACTGCTTGTGAAACATTTGATTGCTCAAATGTATCAACAGAAACATTTTAATTTGATGATTTCGACAAATGTTGCTAAACAAACAAAATTTGTTGCGCATAACCCAAATGTTTATTATCAAATGATATTCGAGGGGCTTTCAGTCAAAGTAGAAATTCCTTTTTCACTACGATTAGTATCATTTCTAGAAGGAAAGGATATAAAACAATCTCATAATTTACAATCAATTCATTCAATATTTTCTTTTTTAGAGGATAAATTATCACATTTAACTCATGTGTCAGATATACTAATACCCTAACCTGTCCATCTAGAAATCTTGGTTCAAATCCTACGCTCTTGGATACAAGATGTTATCTCTTTGCATTTATTGTGATTCTTTCTCCATGAGTATAATAGTTCATGCATTAAACCCGACACAAAAAATGTAGCAAATATGGCAACGTATATACCCCAACTCTTATTAAATATGCGTCGTACTGGTTTGTATACAGCTTTTTTCAGAATACTGGAAACTATTATGTTCCATCTCCTGCCCCAGAAGTCATGAATTGAAGTTGCTAACAAGAAATTTTTGCCAAAAGGAGGTTCGACATCTAGGTCGAAAAGGAGCCTAACTAGAGCAGAACAGATGACGAGAATTATCTCAAGCATGCAACAAAGATGACACAGATAAAGAAAATTTATGACCATGAAGTTTGATTTGTAATGACATTATTCGAAATACCAGTAAGTGTACAACACTAAACCAGCAAAAAATACTTCTACCGAATAGTATATGACCTGAATAGTATTCGAAATACCAGTAAGAAAATTCACCAGCACCAAACTCAGCCATTCCCTCCTATCTCTATCAGAAAATGGAATTCCTAGCTTAATTCCCCGACCCTATCATAAAATGGATGTACGTTCATTTATATAATACAGTCTAACCTCGATAAACGAATGTTATATAAATGAATAACCTCGTCAAATGAATAATTTTTTTCGGTCCCGACTTGGGCCAAGGTGATAAATAAATAAATAACCTCGCTTAATGCATTAATGAAAAAAAAATGAATCCTTAAACGCCTTATGGAAATATAAACAAATATCACTAAATTATATATAATATATATATAAGAATAAACTAAAATACATAATCAGTAAATTTTACATAAAAATACATGTAAAAATAAACTGAAAAAATTCATCTACGGTTGATTGTCGTTTTCATCCACCCAAACCAAAATGCACCGCCTTCTTTATATATTATGCAATGCTTGCACAATTTCTAGAATATTTTTCTCGGGTAGCAAGTAATTTTTTAAAGTGACAATTGCTTGAAAGGCATGTTTAGATGATACATTTGATACGATACTACTATCATATGGTTCAGGATCATTCTCATCATTCATTACTGACTTAATAATATTTTCGTCCGTTGGAGATTCCATAATTGCATCATTCTCGTTAGGATAGTTTGAAAGATGTTTAACATCCATCACATTTCTATAACGTAAATTAGAAATGACACTATTTAATCCTTGGATGTCTTCTTCTAATTGACAATTTTCTGGTTCGGGAGCATCAATATTTTTAGACCGAATCTTACAATGACGAAAACAATTTGCAATTGTTTTTGCCGTCACATCAAACATCTAAGCTATAGTAGCAAAATTAATAGCATCCAAAATGTTAATCTTTTCAAGATTTAGTGGGTCAAATTCAAGGCTTTGCAAGATGCTAGTATGAACTTTGAATGCTCGAAAAATCCCAGCATCACATGGTTGAATTTAAGATGTTATGTAAGGGGGTAAGTATTTTGACCAATACCCTTTATGTACATTTGTACATCTTCTCTTATACAATTTAACTTCTTAACTAAGAAAATGTTGTCTAAATGAATAGATATTCATTTATCGATAAATAAATAACCCCGCTAAACGATTTTTTTTTTTGGTCCCGAGGACATTCGTTTATCGAGGTTAAACTGTACTTCAATATAATTTATTATAACAGATGTGAAATTTAATTCTATTCGCGATTTGGTGGAGCATCTGGTGGGAAAGGAACATAAAACTTTTATGGGAAAATACAAATTTATTTATTTTTTTCGAATAATCTACTTTTGCTGAAAGGAATTTCAAACCGTTTATTTTGTTTTCCTCAATTTTTTTAGTGTGCAGCTTGTGTTCCCTGTTCTGTCAGAAATTTTATATGGGAATGGAGAGAAATAGCAAAATGACAGAAATGGGATGATTCCCTTCACAATTTGGCGGTGCATCTGGTTAGAAAGTAACATAAGAACTTATATGGGAAAATATAAAGATACTGATAGATTAATAGATGATGTTAAGAGTCTGATTTTTAATTGGTCTAGAGCAGCTAATTGATCCATTATCTCAGGATCGTCTATTGGTATTATCATCAAAAACTGACATGCTACCATAACGTGGACTCTAGTCTCGATTAGTTTTTTCTCATAACTTTTTTCTAGTGATTTTCTTTTCTTTAATCTCACTTTTTTTAATAAATTTTATCCCTTTATATCAGGAAAAAAAAGACGTTTATCCAGTTAACAAATTACCATAGTATTAAAAGAATATATAATAATTTTAAATTAACCATGATATGGTGATGATTCTAAGATTGAGATAAGAAATACTTAAAAATGAGCCTCGTTGTCGCTTTTACTCTGGATTTTCCACGGAAAATGCTCTTGGTATTATTTTCGAAAGAAATATTATTATTTAGTCAACAGAAAGCAACTAGTACAATTAGTATTTCATCCGCAACAAATATTACTAGCTAGAATTTCATCGCAAGTTATATTAGGGGAGACGAGATTTTTACTTGTCCTAGACAGGTGGGATTATGATTTTTTTATATACATACCTACATTCATGGTGCATGAGTATCACCACAGTTAACTTGATGTTACTAGTATTGCGAATATAACAAAAGTAAAATAATAAAAGAGATAATTTATATAAATACTAGAATGTTTTTTGATTAAAATAGTTGGATTTCCCGCCTATATGGAAAAATATTTCTTCCATCCCCAACAAAGATAGGGAAAATCAATATCTGCACCTGCTGGGTGGTTGTGAATTGTCATTGTACAGGAGCTATGGACCTACGGGTGCACTTTGGTATTCACTAGGAAATCCTTTAGAAACTTGGTGAAATTTGCTATCTCCTCGACTACCGTGATCTCAAACCTTAATCTTCTAAACGCAGGGAATAACATATAACAAGTAGAACTTACTGTAAAAACATTCAGCAACAGTACCGAAATCAACCGATTTAACTGCCATTTCGCATTCAAAATCTCTTAACTTCGATCTCCATAGCCAAACAAATCCCATGTATACATAAATGACACAGTATATTCCAAGAGGTTTGTTTCCGACTCATGTAGGAAAATAATAGTTCATGCATTAAACCCGGCACGAAAAATGTAGCTAATATGGCAATATATGTACCCCAACTCTTGTTAAAAATGCGTCGTACTGGTTTATATACAGCTGATTTAAGAATTCTGGAAACATTTAGGTCCTGTTTGGTATAGTTTTCAAAAACAGTTTTCTGTTTTTAAAAACAGAGAAAACAGAAAACAGGAGAAAACGCGTTTGGTAAGGACATTTTCATAAAATGTTTTCTATCTGTTTTTTGTTTTTAAAAACAAAAAAATGAAAACAACAAATTATTGTTTTCTGTGTTTTCTCTTTTTTTCTTTTCTTTATTCTTTTCTTCTTTTCAGAACAAAGTAAGAGATGGGGAATGACTGCAAGTGAGTCATGGCTAATATCACTATCTCTTAGAGGAATCTTTACATTTGATCTGATTTAGTTGATTTTCCTTGTTTTCAAAAACAGTTTACCAAACAATTTTTAGAAAATGAAAACAAGGAAAAATGGGTATGTTTTTAAAACAGTGGAAAACTATTTTTGAAAACTGTTTTTCAAAACTGTACCAAACAGGCCCTTAAGTTCCATCTTCTGCCCCAGAAGTCATATATTGAAGTTGATAAAAAGAAATTTTTGCCAAACGGTGGTTCAGACATCCAAGTAGAAGAGGAGCCTAACTAGAGAAGAACACATGACAAGAGTTGGCTCAAGCATGAAACCAAGATGACATAGATAAAGAAAATATTGTTAAAATAGTACCACATCGCTTAGGGTAATCTAGGTTCCATGCTTAATAAGTCTTGGGCAACCCTAATCTTGCAAACCGGTTTTCGAGGTTAGTTAGGTCCGAGGATTTCTATCATGGCATCAGAGCTAGGAAAGATCCGAGAACCAGTTTCCGCTGCAATACAACCCAGAGAAAATACAACTCAAAAAAAACATAGTAATCATGTCAAGAGAAGATTCTCAACCTATCATTGTTCGTTTTGATGGAACCAACTACAATCGCTGGTCATTCCTCATCAGGAGTTTTCTTAAAGGAAAGAGTATGTGGAAGTATGTCGATGGTCCAGAAAAAGCCCCTACAACAAGCAGTTCTAATGACAAAGGAAAAGACGTACAAACAAAGGATCCAAAAGAAGAATGAGAGATTAACAATAACAGAGAGTTATTCTCAAAACTACATTAGAATATATATGCTCATGTTTATCATGATATCAGAGCCAGGCCCCTCTCAACGCTATCCATGTCCATCAGTCAGTTCATCAGTTCCGTGGTTTCCGTACCACTCATCAGTCAGTCAGTGTAGCCCTGTCAGCAGCTGTCATACCCATCAATTTAGTGTAGTCCTAGTCGTTGAGGGGGGTGTTAAAATAGTACCACATCGCCTAGGGCAACCTAGGTTCCATGCTTAATAAGTCTTGGACAACCCTAACCTTGCAAGCCGGTTTTCGAGGTTAGTTAGGCCCGAGGATTTTTAACAAATATATGACCACGAAATTTGATTTTTAATGACATTGTTCGATATACCAGTAAGTGTACAACACTAAACCCGAAAAAAATACTTCTACTGCGTAGTAGTACAACCCTTGTATATGACCTGATGACGATGATGACGAGGGTTTTGATTGTTTTATGCTGATTGGGAAAGAAGCGATGGTGAGAAAATGAAGAAACGGTAGATCAAATGAAAGAGGACCATCATCAAATGATAAGAGAATTAGTTTAAAATTAGCAAGCCAGCTTATACAGAAACGAACTGCAATGCTGAGATTTTGCTTTGAAGCATGTGCAACGCTGAGATGGATAGAAGAGAGATTGAGAGGAATGATGATAAAAATGTATATAGTTGGTAAGATAGAAACAAGCCTTGGAAATCCTTTTGGGATGTTTCTAGGGATGAAATAACAGTAAGTCACTGATGCATAAACTGTGAACCAGACCTTTATGAACCACGCAAATTCACCAGCACCAATATCAGCCGTTCCCTCTTATCTCTATCAGAAAATGGAATTACTAGTTTAATTCCCCAACCGGATGTACGTCAGTTTATATAATACTTCAATAATTTTATTTATGTTGTAGGTCCTATGGTCCATGGGTGTGTGGCCCAATCAAAAGTCTAAGGGTTTCTCTTTACATGTATATAAAGGATACTTTACCTTTATAGTAGGCCGATCAATAGAAATCCTTCTCTTCCATGCCTCTTCCTTTTTCCCCTATTATTCTACTACAACACGTTACCATGCATGAAACTATACCGCAGAGCTATATTGGATCGGTTGAATTTTTTTTTATTTTTTTTGCATGGATGCGTTACTAGGTATTTTTTTTTTGAACAAAGAAATTTCGTTTCATAGTATATATTAGGATTCCACGAAAGCATGATTATCAAACGTATAGATTTCACCGTTAGATTTTTCAGAAAATTTAGTATTTTCAACACAATTAGTCTTTATTTATTCTGTTAAAATTTCAATCAAATCGGAATATGATGCAATCTCCAAATTCTGATTTTAGTAGAACTGTCTTTGTTTAGAAAATACTAATTATAACAGCGTCGAAAAACCTAAGTTTCGTATAATTTTAACCGTTAGATTACTGTGTAATTTTTATATGTGGTATATGTTATCCTCATGGAGATCTGTAAGAATTTCATAAAGATCCACTCATGGAAAGTATTCCAAAGTACGTGATATTTCATGCTGGGTCCACAGAAACGTGAATTGGAACAGTTAAACGGCGTCATAAATATCTTTTTATCTAGCCGTTGGATGTCTTTAAAAATTTTAATATGTTTGTCGAAACATAGTAACTATTGCATCATGATCGTACTATGATGCATTTGTCTATCGATCAAAACAGTTGAAAGAAGAATTTTTTTCAATTTTTAGGATTAACGATATGTTTTGGGCTCATATGCTAATAGTTTCTAACTTATTTTCATTGGGCCTGAATATTTCGTATATAATTAACCATATATGTTTATATTCATTATATAAACATGACCTTGTCAACCCAATGGAGCGGGTCTTGACTCAATAATTGACCAGACTTTGACTAAACCAATTCGACTCTGATTTGACATTTTGAACTCAGAAGTACTTGAGCACCACTAAAGAGTCTATGATGTGGAAGTTTGTGTACACAAGTACAATACTTTCTTCATAAAAATCTTCAAATTATAAAGATACACCTTTCAAAGAGGAAGCCATACCTTCAACATTTCCAAGGCGACATATTAACTTCAAACGATGTATTGCTTTGAAGAAAGTTGTCGAAACATTCATTTTCCCCCAAACTTGAATGTTAAGTGGAATGTAATCTTGACAATGATATGTTGTAATCAAAAGCATACCTCACTTTTTGTGGAAAGAAACTCACAAAAGTTTCCATGAGTCAGAGATGTAATTCTGGTTCCAGTAGTAATGATACAACGTAAATGTATCTACCTATAATTGGACAAAGATGTAATTCCGACTCATGCCAATGAGAGTTGCAAATCTTGGTATAAGCATTGTACCGAGAATGATACAAGCGTTGTAATGCAAGTATCATATATTAATAGTCAACTACAAGAGATATTGGGAGTTTAAAGGAAAGCGAACACACTTTATTCTTGGAGAAGGTCATGCCCTAGACATCAATATTAATGGAAACAATAAATTTGCCAAGTCAATACACTTACCCATTTTTTTCTTACCTTTATTCAATCGAATTCGTATGGTTAGATTCTATATTTCGATCCTAAACTGTTGTCTACATGATAGTTTGATATATTTCATTAGCTGAAATAAAGATTTTTTTTTGCGAAGAATTAAATTCATTGTCTGCACTTATGGAATGAAAATTATATCGTTTTCATGAGGTTGAAATACTCTAAAGAACTTGAGATATACTCAAAAGTACTTGATTAATAAGGATCATTCGTACATTATGATGAAAAGTATATTATTCATGAACGGTGACCTTCGAAAGTAAATGAAATAGATTTTCTTTTGTTACGTAATAAGGTCACACCACTTATTACACGAAACTCTTAAGGAATTTAAATTAGTTGTTGAACTATTTCCTTATAATGTGACTACGATTATTGGATCATCGAGCGACGCAATGCTCAAATTTTGTTTCCAAGATGGAACAAAGATTAAAAGTCACAAAAACTCTATATGTACCGAGAGCTAATCACCTTGTTAAATTCCAAAGAGACCCATGCAAGTGGATATCATATGGAAACTCACAATGATGAGAATGTAACTGATTGCATCTTTTATAGTCTCTAATATGTTTGGAAGAAAATACATCTTATAGAAACTAATGAGTCAATCTAGTGAAATGTAAATCAGTATAGTATTTGGATTATTGAATTCATATTGACTTCGACGATGAAATATCGGGAATTGACTCATACAGACTTTGACATAACCATAAAGGCACTTTGGTTGTGACATGATATTTCGTTTTTAAATGACTCATACGTACATCACTGTGTTTGAGTGGACGAGACAACGAGAAAAATATTGACATAATGCGAAGTAACAACATATATCTCAATAAGTGTTCTCTAAAGAACTAGATGCACAACCCCCTTCTCGTTATGCTTGTAAGTAAGAGAACATATCACTCATTTCATAAAGCCTTCAGTAAAATAGGACCGAGACCATCCTAAGATGCAAATGGTAAACAATCCATGTTACAAATAAAACGAGGTGATATTTAGAAAAATATCCATGCAGAATGCGGACCATTAAAGTGACTTATGGATCTCGTGGATTTTTTGACATTTTGGACTAGTTATAGTTCCCAAGTAATATTGCGTTTGGAAAATTACTAGCACACATTATACAGGTAAGGACTCACCACTCCTTGTAAATGCTAGAGAGTATACATCAAAAGGACTTGATGGTTATTGCATGTTTAATAGGATCAATGAAGAGCATCCTATACCCTGTGGTATCGCAAAGGCTATCATCAAAGGTTACATATGGTGCCTAAGGCATGGTTATGCATACAAACCTACCTTTAACTGCTCGGGGAATATGCAATATTAAATGCATCTTCACTTATTCGTTTTATACCCACAATTGGTCAACCATTCTTTGCTTACTAGTTGGTAACTGGATATAAGCCTGACATTTTGTGTTCTTACGCATTTTTTGTTGCACTATATATGTGCCCTTACGACTCCACATCGTACTATGATGGGTCGTCTAAATGATTAAGTGATTATGTTGGACAAGAATTTCCAACAATTATCTGCATTTTAAAAACTTTGGCAGGAGATCTCTTACCGCTAGATTTGTGGGTTATCACTTTAATGAGACAGTCTTCTCGTCGTTATGGGAAGATAAGAAAAAGTATTTTCTAAAGGAACGACAGGAATTGTCGTGGTGTGTTCCCAGTGTGTCTCATATTGATTCTTGTACTCTACAAATGTAAATGTGAAGTGAAAGAATAATGGATTTTCAGAATGTACATTGATGTCGCTAAAGTGATGAGATCACACATACCAGCTACAAACCTACCTGCAAGGTTACAAATCCTCAATAAAGGATATACATCATAGACTAAGGTTTTGCAACTACACTTAGTGAAAGTGTAGTTGAGGCCGTGGCTCCAAAAAGGAAGTTGGAGAGACCACTTGGTTCGATCAATCCTCGCCTAGAAAGGAAGTAGGTGAGGAAGTAACAACTTACTTATATCATCAGAAATCATCTCATAAGATTGTCTCTGAATATGTCCATGAATCAAACTGGAGGACACTCTGAAGTTTAATGATTCCAGAGAATAATGACATCCCAAGTGTGATTATGAGAATGCGCACGAGTCAATGGAAAGATCATGCGAGCGTATTGATGATTAATTTCATATACACTTGCTTAAGGAAATAGAGTAAAATGAGATCGAATTGTTCTCCTTGTTGCTTAATGTCAACGAATAGCATATTTGTCCTATACAATTCAGGTAGAACTTGGTTCTTTGACAAATATACAGGTAATTGGTGTGGTAGTGCTAACCAACCAAGTGTAAAGCTTATTGGACATACATGATTAATTTGTCATAAAGAGAAAGAAAACTGTGCCTTCCGGGACATCCGATAAAATTAGAAGGATACAAAAAAGTTTTTCTTTTTTTTTGATGGGATAGAAAAAAGATTAGCATCTATCTTACAAAAACAAATGGTTTTTGGCCAATCCGACGGACGTGAATAAGCTTATTTCCCTAAACGACGGCTGCCATTCCTCTGGAAGTGCAAAAGACAAATCGCGGTTGAGGATGGACCCAATTTTTACGGGCACATCCGACGTCCCATATATCTTTTCCCATATATATTTTTCATTTAATCCCTTATTTCGTTACCAAACCCATCATCATTGATATCTTCTTGCACTTAATTTTCTTCCGTTACAAAGTAAACTAGGGCTCTTCTACAAAATCAAATGGTTTTTGGCCAATCCGACGGACGTGAATAAGCTTATTTCCCTAACCGACGGCTGCCATTCCTCTGGAAGTGCAAAAGACAAATCACGGTTGAAAGTGGACCCATTTTTTACGGGCACATCCGACGTCCCATATATCTTTTGCATTTAATCCTCTATTACGTTACCGAACTCATCATCACTGATATCTTCTTGCACTTAATTCTTTTCCATTACAAAGTAAACTAGGGCTCTTCTACTGAATGTTCTCCTACATTAACAATAGGTCAGACTCTTTGATTCATACCCGGATAATCAATTTGATCCGTTACGTTAGGAGAGTTACTCTTTGAAGTTCCGCTACATAAGCCTCAACAGGGATTATCATCTTCCCAAGTTTCTCCATTTGTTTTCTTTCGCATACTCTCTCAGTCTCAGAACTAATACGCCAGACTGGTCAGTACTATTTACAAATTTTTTTCTTTAAATATGCATTTGATGAGTTTCTTCGATTTGGATATTGTTTTTTTCCCATCTTCAATTGATTTTTATTGTGACTGACTTTGTTGGATTTGCTTAGTTTCTTGAACTGGAATTCTATTTCTTTGTTCAATTGAATTTTAATTGTGACCGATACCAAAGTATTGCTTATATACAGTTGAAGAATATTACAACCAAAATGAACAGCTAGGAAAAGAACCAATCTAACAGTAGTTGGTTTAGCTAAGAGCTTACAATACTTCCATTAAAATATGTCACAAAGCTAGCGAAATTTGTCGGTCTTACTCTTTTTTTGTAGGTAATGTCATCCTTCCCTATAACAGCACTCAGTCATGACTCATGATAGATTGATGTAAAGTATAAAGACTCGCCTTGTGGCTCGAGGTTTCTCACAAAGCCCTGGAATTTTTTTTGTAATGAACTTCATAGTGTTTGGCTACTCAGTTAGCTTGGTAATTTCAAAAGGACTTGAAATGCAGCATATGTATGTAGTTGTTATGTATCTCTAAAAGAATCAAGAGATATAATATATTTACAAAAGTACTTGATATCCTTTTTTTACCCAAATCAAGTGACTCTAAACCACATAGTGCGTTTATAGTTAGATATAACGCTCACTTATAGATAGAAGCAATCAGGCGGATGTGGTATACCCATTTAAGTGGCTATTTGATGTGGAGGGGATAGACAAGTAAGTTATTTTTTCCTTACATATTCACAAGAAAGTTCCTTATTTAGAATTGTAGCTACCTATGTCGATGGTACAGACATGATGGGTACTCTTGATGTAATAAGAGACCTTAAAATCTATTTGAAATCCGATTTGAGATTAAAAATCTGGGGAAAGCTCGACCGAATATTGAGGTTGTGGTATATCATTCCACCACTTTGCATATGTCTAAAGTTGTCAAGAAATTTAATAAATACATGCATCCTGATACCACTCTCATGATTAGGCGAGGTTTAAATGTAAGTAAGTGACCATTTCGTCTAAAGAAAGATGACGAAGATGCGTTGTGATGAAATTACCATATGTAAGTAAAGTATACGCATTGTTGTACTTAGTATAGTAATATACTCGATTAAATTTTATATCCTCATGGAACTTGTTAGCTAGATATAGATCAGCGCCAACGCAACGTCATTGGAATGGTACAATGAATGTAATTACTTAAAAGTAACCATTGACATGAGTTTGTTTTATCCCAGCAAATACATAAAAATGAATGCTAAAGGAACTGCAATCCAAAGGATGTAGATTATAAATGAACAATAATCTCTTATCCAACGAAAGTAATCAGGGGGAGATATGGTAGACTATTTTCTAAGTCGTTACCGATATTCAGTTTCGAAAAGTACATGACTAATGAAACTGTCTGGAACAACTCTGAAAGTAATCAGGGGGAGATGCCGACATCAGGGGGAGGATCCAAGGATATGATGTCGACATATTTTACTTTGAAATTGAAGTTGTGTTGTACTCTTTTTCCCTTCGATCGAGAATAGTTTTTCCCAAAGGGTTTTGTTACTCGACAAGGTTTTTAGCGAGACAACACTAAAAACATCAAGTATGTTGAACGTTGAAGATATAGAGATCGCGTTGATATTACTGAAAAATATCTGAATCAAAGAAATGAAACGCGATATTCTCTTAAGCAACGTAACTTCCAGAATCAACAACATGGTCTTATAAACATTCAAGTCACCAAAGTAAAGTGTGATAAACTCCTTTTGAATGCATTAGACTAAAGAAAATTATCTGACATAAGAGGGAGCATCTAATGGTGTGTTGAACTATTTTCCTTCACCGAGGTTGCTTTTTCCCACAGGGTTTTGTTACTCGCTAAGGTTTTGAATGAGACAACAACAAACACCGGGAATATAATTTCCCATCTAAGGCTATTATCTTTCCCACGAGGATTTTTTGCCTTAAGAGTTGTGAAGCAACTAGTCAACTTCAACGGAGCAAAGTGATCATCTGCAACGGATCACCTTTACTTTCATTTATCACGTTGTACTCTTGTCCCTTCGTCAAGATTTTATCCCGCTGGGTTTTCCTTGACAAGTTTTTAATGAGGAAACATATTTGAGTCCATTTATGTTCTAAGTTTGCTTAATATTTTACTCTTTTCCTTTAGTTCATGATTTGTCCCTCTGGATTTTCCTGACGAAGTTTTAACGAGACAATTAACTTAGATTCGTCGATCTTTGAAAATCGTATTGCATGTGATGAACTACATGTAAAGTACGTGATGTTAAGTACTACATGTGAAGAGTTTTACCAAGGTTTTATCCTGCTGGGTTTTTCCTTGTCAAAGTTTTAATGAGGCGATTGATTTCCGCACAAGTTATCAAGAAGATGACGACATTTGAAGACCTATACATTCGAAGCACTATACGTGAAACACTACAAGCGGAGTTGTATTGGACCACACAATGAGGAATGTTGTAGGGCTTGCGGCCCAACTAGAAGCCTAAGGGTTTACATGTATATAAAGGATACTTTACCTATGTAATACAACCCTGTTATAGGGGCGGCATGTTCCATTAGAGGGGTGGCAAGTGTGGTAGCAATGTCCCTCTTATTGGTTAGGGGGTGTCCTTTAGGGGTGTAAATTGACTATATTACCCTCTCCAATTTTTAACCTAATGGAATCAGAAAAATCAAAAAACTTTTTTGATTTTTTCATCTTCTCTTCTCTTCTCCTCCTCCATTAAAATTGAAATTTCATCGTCCTCGATTAATCAGCGATTTGAAAAATTGATAATCGTTGATTGAAAACTATATTTCGAAAAGACCCAGTTAGGGTTTAGTTTGTTGTGTTTGATTTAAGTTAGTTTTGTATCAAAAATTAGGGTTTTGGATCAAAACTGAAATTGAAATTTCTGTGTTGCATGTGAGTTACGGTTGGTAATAACTCAAATTGGAACCGTAACTATAAATTTGGTTGGTGTTACGGTTCATTTAACTCAAATACCAACCGTAAGTTCTTGATTTTGAGATAAAATGTTCAGTTACGAATTTTTTTTGCAAAAGTAAATTACTTACGGTTGGTCTCGTTACTTAAGTTACGAGCCGTAAGTTGTCCTGGATGTTTCATTTTCTTTTTACGGTTTGTAATTGCATCACTGTTATTAACCGTATTTGAGTTACGACTTGTAACTCAAATAACCTTCCCAACCGTAGATTAGTTACGGTTGATCTCGATTCATTTGTTACCAACCGTAATTTGTTACGGTTGCTATATGTTTTCATTCTACCAACCGTAATTGGTATTACGATTGGGTTTTCCCCAAATTGAACCAGTTACGGTTGGGATTCGATACTTTTGGAACCGTAACTGAGAGTTACGGTTGGTAACGAGCTAAATTCCAACCGTAAGTTCTTCTGAAATTTTAAAAGTTTCGATTTTTTTACGTACTTTAGATAATTTTGAGCGACAAAAAGCTAATGGGAACTAATTTAGAGATTCACCCATCTCAAATTTGTCACTGGAATCACTCATTTTGGTTGAGTGAATCAAAATCTAGGGTTTCACAAATATCACAAAAGTTTTTCTTTTCTTCTCCTCTAAACTTTTTTTTTAAACTCTAAAAATCTGATTTTGATTTGGTTTAGAGTTGATGTAAGTGAAATTTGATTATCAACACTAAACTATGTAAGGGTTAATTAGTCATTTTCAGTTTTTTTTATAAGGGGCACTTCGAATTACCATGTAATGATCCTTTTTGTCCTATTCACTGCCGCCCCTTCAATGAAATCCGCCGCCCCTTTAACAGGATTGATGTAATAGGTTGATCAATAGAAATCCTTCTCTTCCCTGCCTCTCTTTCTTTTTCCCCTATTATTCTACTGTAACAATTTAGAGATATTTTGTAAAAGGATCGTATATTTTTGGTGATATTAGGGTTTGGGTCGTAGAACATGTCGTTGATACAGTAGGGTCGAAGGGTGACTTTGACCTTTTGGTATCTTTACTAAAATACCCTTGTGAAATAATGGAATGACCCATTATCCTAACTCACTTAAATAATTAAATAGTCAACTAAACCAGGCTCTATGGCTACGTTTTATGGGATAAAACTGCCATACATGAGTCATGACTATACACCCAAACGCCCCATTACATAATGTAGATTTGAATCAGATCTTTTTACTCATGAAGTTTTCTTATATCTTTCTATGCGACAATTCGGTAACTAATTGACCGAATTCATCAATTTATTCAAAAACAACCTACCAGCTCGTTCATTATCTACCTAGCAACCTATACAACAGTATACCCCTTTCTCCAATTCACTCAAGCGCAGGCACGCACAAGCAACCCCCATGTGTATGGTACCAAAGGTTAGGGCATAGGACTGCCCATCAGGTGTTTGCAAAATGCCCGACCCCTAAAAAAGAAATTTTGGAAGAAAGAGATTTGTCCACCATATGGAAGGAGATGGAAAAGGACTAGACGCATAAATACTTTAATTGTCAATGATAGTCAACTGACGGTCAAGGTATTTGGCGAAATATAAATGTCAACTAACTATGTTTTAACGGTCTTCTTTTGGCTATGACCCAAACACATCAACGACATGTTTTACGACCCAAATTCTAATATGACCAAAAAGATAAGACCTTTTTACAAAATATCTCTTTTATTTAACCCACTAGTCAAACCAACTGGTCAAACCCATTGGCAGCGATTTGACTTTGACTTTTTAGTTGTAAAAATACAAATGAGTCTAATGTTCACATTTTTCTGCAAACTTCAAACAATCTAATTTTTTTCCACAATTGTTTTAACGTGCGGTTTGTGTTTCCTAGTTCTGTCAGAAAATTTATTTGAAGCGGAGAGAAAGAAAAAGAGAGCTAAAAATGACAGATATGGTATTTAATTCTATTCACAATTTGGTGGAGCATCTAGTTGGAAAGGAACATAAGAACTTTTATGGGAAAATATAAAAAAAAATTCGAACAATTTACTTTTGCTGAAAGGAATTTCAAACAGTCTATTTTGTTTACCTCAATTTTTTTAGTGTGCAGCTCGTGTTCCCTAATTCTGTCAGAAATTTTATATGGGAATGGAGAGACGGAAAAACAGAGCAAAATGACAACATGGGATTTGATTTCCATCGCAATTTGGTGGAGCATATGGTTGGAAAAGAACATAAGAATTTTTATGAGAAAATATAAAAATACTGATAGATTAATAGATGATGTTGAGAGTCTGATTTTTAATTGGTCTAGAGCAGCTAATTGGTCTATTTTCTCAGGATCGTCAATTGGTACTATCATCAAAAACTGGCATGCTACCATAATGTAAACTTTAGTCTCGGTTAGTTGTTTCTTGTAACTTTTTCTAGCGATTTTCACTTTTTTAATCTCACTTTCTTTAATGAATTTTGTCCCTTTAAATCTAGAAAAGAATAGTCGCTTATCCAGTTAGCAAATTACCGCAGTATTAAAAAAAATATAATAATTTTAAATTAATCATGATTTGGATGATGATTCTAGCATTGAGATAAGAAAACTTAAAAATGAGCCTCGCCGTCACTTTCATTCTGGATTTTCCATAGAAAATACTCTTCATATTATTTTCCAAAGAAATATTATTATCTAGTCAACAAAAAGCAACTAGTGCAATTAGTATTTAATCCACAACAAATATTACTAGCTAGAATTTCATCCCCGGGTTATATTCCCGAAGAAGAGATTTTTGCTTGTCCAACCATACAGGTGGGATATTGATTTTTTTTTATATAATACCTATATTCATGCTGCATGAGTATCACCATAGTTAACTTGATTTTACTAGTATTGCGAATATAACAAAAGTAAAACAAGAAAAGAGATAACTTATATAAATACTAGAATGTGTTTTAATCTAAAACAGTTGGATTTCCCGCCAATATAGAAAAATATTTCTTCCATCCCCATCAAAGATAGGGAAATCAATTTCTGCACCTGCTGGGTGGTTGTGAAATGTCGTTGTACGGGAGCTATGGACTTTGGTAGTCACTAGCAAGTCCTTTAGAAACTTGGTGAAATTTGCTATCTCCTCAATCGCCACGATCTCAACCCTTAATCTTTCAAACGCAGGGAATAACATCCAAATAGTAGAACCTATTGTAAAACCATTCAGCAAAAGTACCAAAACCAACCGATTTAACTGCCACATCCCATTCAAAAATCGCTTCACTTTTATCTCCATAGCCAAACAAATCCCATGTAGAGAGAAATGGCACAATACATTCCAACAGGGTTGTTTCCGACTCATGTAGAAAAATAATAGTTCGTGCATTAAACCCGACACGAAAAATGTAGCTGTTATGGCAATATATATACCCCAACTCTTGTCAAATATACATCTTACTGGTTTATATACAGCTGATTTAAGAATATTGGAAACCATTACATTCCATCTCCTGCCCCAGAAGTCATGAATTGAAGTTGCTAATAAGAAATTTTTGCCGAATGGTGGTTCGACATCTAAGTCGAAAAGGAGCCTAACTAGAGCAGAACACATGACGAGAATTAGCTCAAGCATGCAACAAAGATGACACAGATAAAGAAAATTTATGACCATGAAGTTTGGTTTGTAATGACACTGTTCGAAATACCAGTAAGTGTACAATACTAAACCAGCAAAAAATACTTCTACTGTATAGTAGTACAACCCTTGTATATGACCTGATGAGGGTTTTAATTGTTTTATGCTGATTGGGAAAGAAGCGATGGTGAGAAAATGAAAAAGTGGTAGATCAAACGAAAGAGGACCAGCATCAAATGATAAGAGAATAAGTTTAAAGTTAGCTAGCCAGCTTATACAGAAACCAACTGCAATAATAAGATGGAGAGAAGAGAGATTGAGAGGAAGGAAGATGAAAATGTATATAGTTGGTAAGATAGAAAGAAGCCTTGGAAATCCTTTTGGGATGTTTCTAGGGATGAAATAACAGTAAGTCAGTGATGCATAAACTGTAAACCAGACCTTTATGAACCACGCAAACTCACCATCCCCTAACTCAGCCATTCCCTCTTATCTGTATCAGAAGATGGAATTGCTAGCTTAATTCCCCAACTGTATGTATGTGTTTTTATGTTGATACTTATACGTTGGAAGCATTTACACTGCACACGTTATTAATTATTTCATGGAATGGAACTTTAAACCGTTTAATAAAGACAACCCACTAGTACTCCTATTCCCTCCACCGTTTCATGGAATGACTCTTTAGTTGAATTTTTCAGTGTGAGATCATATCTGCATGATTTTGGAAAACGTAGTAGTACGGATGGTTCTGATGATGTGTCTACTATGATTAGACACAAGCATACGAAAGATTCCATTGTAAGTCCAACATTTAGCATGGAGCTTCAACCACGCAACAGCAGCATGTGTTGATAATTCGAAAAGCCATGACATAGATACAAAAATCTATTTCCATCAGGTGGGTGGGTGCTTGTGTTCATGACTTTTCGGGGTAGAAGATAAAACTTAATGGCCAGTCCGAATTCTTAAATCAGTCGCATATAAACCAGATAGTACTACGCATTTATGAAAAGAGTTGGGATATGTGTACCAAAAAGAAAAAGAAAAAGAAAAAAAGAGTTGGAATATATTTTCCTATGCGAGTCGGGAACAACCATGGATGTTAGTATATACTTTATCCGGCGGAAAATTCAAGTATCTACGCTTAAGCAAATAAATCTAGATTTCACATATTTTTGCAATTTTTTCTAATTTATCCTTCACATATCCTCAATTCTTGCCTCATTAAGCTACTTTTGATGAGACTTACGTGTTTATAATGTAGAGTTCCGCACATGGGCCCAAGTGCCTCAGCCCAATAATTTTACCTTAAGATAAGTATTGGGACACTGGGTTAAAATATGGAAGAATGATTACACCCCAGTCAACAATTGTCCCTCTACACCAAATGACCAGATTTACTGTATCCCTAAATATAGCTGAATTGGTTTGATGGTAACACCGGGTACATATATATTCAAACATGGAAGTTGCAGATGCGTAGAAAAAGTGGGAATCAGTTACTGGAAAAACCATGTTCATATTCAAACCTGAAAATTACAGATCTCTAGAAAAAAGGAATCAAAGTAATTAAGACCCCCGGAGTTTAGAAATCTCTAAAAAAAATGTAAATCGGTTTGGACCAGGATAAAATTGGAGATCATTTGGTCCAAATACATAGTTAAAATGTATCCAGAAAAATATTGGACCGGATACAATTCCTCTACTACCTATAAATATAGGTGGAATTCCAACCGGAAAGCTACACATTTCTAATTATTCTCTCTCCATAAAAACTGCTTAGAGCTCTTACTCATTGAGGCATCACAGTGTCTTTGCAGGTACCCTCACTTTCATCTACCAACAATTATTGAAGAGCCATAGTTGATAAATATCTGATTCATCAAGTAGCTGGAATTTCCTCATCGATCAAGAACGTATAACGAGGAATACTATTGAATCATCAAACTAGTTCATTTTTCATCATAAGGTACAACTCTCAAGGAACATTCTGGAATCATCTGAAGGTTATAATTTCATCTTCATATACGAATCTCGAGGATTGTTGTAGGAACATTTTTGCTACAACATCTTTTGGCGCCCACTGTGGGGAAAAGAGGGAACCTTAAAAAAAATCAAGATCCAAGGCTATATACCACAAGCATGTCGGAGTGATGGGAATGATAATATGGATGCAAGAGTACGAGGATCTCAGAGCGATATTGATCACCCACTTTGATAAGGAGTTGAAACATCACTTGCATTAATAGCATCAGGAATAATGCAATCTATATCACCATAGGGGGCTATATACCAGGGACAAGTAGGGGGAATCACTGGGTACGCATTACAACTCCCCCTTTAAGTAAAGGTACCAATCTGAATATATCCTCAAGAAACCTATATCACCATCAAACAAACATGGTAAACTCGTGTACAAACTTCCTTGCCAATAGAGTCTTTCGTTTAGCCTCGCGTATTGAACAAGTGGAAAGGACCGGGAAAATATCTATAGATTTCAAAACATACTATTGAAAGATTCACTAGATAAGAGACCGCAAACGGGTAATACCCTTAAGGTGTCACTCCACACCAGCGTGCACGATCTTCACATCAGGGTTAGCGAGCGCGGCGTGCATGACCTTCATATGAAAAAAAACTCCTTAAGTAAGTAATGTATTTAAGGAAAGTCGATGACCAAATGAAACCTACAGAAGCTGTCATGTCTTCGTAGAATCATAATGACGATTGAACCTAGTCATTGGCATAAGAACAGGCGCGAGCGGGAGCAATACATCAACGAGTAAAGTCGGGGAGTACCTCGACCAGTGGAAGTGAAATAAGTGCCTCGACGAATGAAAGAGAAAGGAATACGACGAAAAAGAATCGTAAGTTTTTTCCTGCAACTAAGAGACAATCTCCATGGATATAGTATATAAGAGTAATCTCTAGTGTATATCACTATGGATGAAATATTCCAATACCAGATAAAAGAAAAACACACATGCACTGCACATTTGTGAGGATGGTAGTTATCAACAACGATACACCTATGCGACATGAACATCAACTGTCGACATCAGTTGCAGTACAATCAACGTATTCAATCCACACATGTTCTTTTAGCCTAGCATCGCAAGTATTCATCGATATCAAGTTGTGTATACTCGTAGAAAATCGACGGAAAACATCACCAATATATCACTATGCCAATTCCAGCAATACTTGCGCGTTGTACAACTGAGCTTTCCTAGGTGCGTCGTAGATCCATCAATCAAACTCAAGACTTCTCCAACGATATATCTAACTCACTAGACCAGGTACGGACCCAGGAATTACAGGTGGGTAGGGATAAACTTATGAATTTTTTTGTTCAATAAGATCTTGAAGTTTGTACACAGAAGTTCTATGGTAGTACCTATTTTGAGATGTGCAAGTATATATTATGCAGCTTGGCCAACAGCCAAATCCCAAACTTTTTCCAAGTTTTGTAGCAATTGGTGGACTATATCACCTGCAACATGAACTGCCATAAACCTTACGAAATTCCAAGTGGTTAGCAACATAAAATTTAACGACAACCTTAGTCTCGAACGTATCTGAAGAGATGTCATATCATAAAGATCAAATATCCATTTTACTATGTATCGAAAATTTATATATACCCATTGGGATTGCGTAAATAGTTAAGTACAAAAGATTTCATTGCACACTTTATAACAAAAAAGTTGTTATATATTAAGATTGTGTAAGTATCTAAGTACAAGTATAACATTTGAAGTATACATGTGAAGAGTTTTGATCCGACATGTTGAACAAATGAAGACACATGTACTCTATTCGTAGAACCAATCCTCTCAAAGTATGAAAACCTTTCGACTGTAAATACATCACGCCTTGGTGGATCTGTTTCAATAATAAAGCAATGGAAGCAAAAACTATGGGTAATTCACAAAACAATTGAATGTGAAATGATTCGCAATTTGAATGATGTATTAATGAAACAAAAAGATATTTACAGAGCTGAGAATTACTCAAGCAAAGGAATAGGGAAAGGACTATTTCAAAAAGCGGGGGTCTAACAACCACACCCAATAATTCGTTCGGCAATCTGAATGGACTAACTCCAATATACTATCAAGAGAATCAAGTAGACAATCATACTCAATATTTAGAAAAGTATATCAAAGAGTTATATCTCAATTTATCAATTCAATCCGCAATCAAACAAATAGGAATTTGCGAGCCCGATTGAATAAGAGAAATAACTTAGATGGTATCACAAACCAATATCCAAGTGTCAATCAATTCAATCAACAACCCAAAGGCCGGATTCAAGAACTGATTGAACTTAACACACAACCTGTGATATTTCAATTATATAGAAAATATAATGCGGAAAAAAAATAACACAGACACCAAAAATTTTGTTAACGAGGAAACCGCAAATGCAGAAAAACCGCGGTACCTAGTCCAGCTTTGAACACCACACTGTATTAAGACTCTACAGACACTAGCCTACTACCAATGGACTTCATACTTTAATGTAGTTGAGCCCTAACCAATCTCACACTGATCAAGGTATAGTTGCGCTCCTTACTTCTCTGAACCCCAGTAGGATTATAAGCACTTGATTCCCTTAGCTGATCTCACCCACAACTAAGAGTTGCTACGACCCAAAGTCGAAGACTTGATAAACCAATCTGTCTCACGCAGAAAAGTCAATTGATATAGATAAAACTGTCTCCCACAGAAATACCTATGTGTTTTTTTCTGTCTTATGATAAATCAAGGTGTACAGGAACCAATTGATAAACCATACTTATATTCCTGAAAAACAGCCAAGTATTATCAATCACCTCACAATAATCTTAATCGTATGGAAGCGAAACAAGATATTATGGAATCACAAACGATGAGACGAAGATGTTTGTGACTTCTTTTCGGAGATAAATCTCAAGCAAATCTTATAAAAGATAATACTCAATCACGATAGTACAAGTAAGACCAGAACACGCAACTACAGAGAATATATTTGGGTCTGGCTTCACAATCAAAATGAACTCTTTAAGTCGTTAACCTACGGGGTTTTGGAATAAACCTAAGGTTAAATGAGAATCGACTCTAGTCGCAAATAGTATCACACATGAGGTGTGGGTATTATATTTCCAAGTTGCTAGAGTTCTCCCTTATATAGTCTTCAAATCAGGGTTTGATAGCTTTGGAACAAATCAATCAATATTCACCGTTAGATGAAACCTGATTTAAGAGCCAAGCTAAGTTTTCTTGAAACCAAAGTAATATCTCCCATTTAACTTGTTACACACAAATGATATGTACCTTCATTTAGATATGGATAACCATACCTAAACATGTACACTAGGTTAGCTCAACAATATTTAACCAAAGTTAGCCATATGAACACTTTCATATCAACCTTATTCATCTTAATCAAAACTATTTTTGATACGTATGATTTCTATACCTTGGTAGCTGTTACTATAAAGGCGGAATTCAGAATAATAATAGACGAGAAACTTAGAAAACAGGACATGTTAGAGCATTGCTCGGTCGAACTCGCATGCGTTGCTATCTCAAGCATGTTTGTCAATGTTAGTGATCAAAACTATAAGTCTTGATTTCTAGTCTACTATAGCTAAGCCTCGGACTAGGATAGAAAGTGTAGTTAAGCTCAAGGACTTCATGGCGATTCATCATACAAGAAGAAGAATTACTCAAGGAACCGGTGGAACTTCTCGACAAAAAGGTATGTTAAGACTTGAACTTATCTGTCACTCAAAAGTCTATCTACTCTATCTCCTACTTCTTGAGACAAAAAGTCGTATGCTATATATATATTTAGATTATACACATTTGGTATTTCGAGCCGAGTATACCTCTCCTATCTATATCTCGAGATATGCGTTGGTAAGCGTTTCGCTTCGACCTTGTTTATCTTTACCTAGTGACGAAAGTCATGATATGTTTCAATCACTTTGAAAATTGCTTTGACGAGAAATAGTGTAACAACTATATAACGTCCTCTAAGAATGTTTCAATGGTTAGAATGAGAGTTTAGATTACATAAACAATGATGGACATAAGTATTGTTGTGGAAACACATATGTGCATAAGTCATATCCCTTGAACCAAAGTTTGCGAACTTTTTTGATCAAGAGAAACCGGAAGAATGGCTTGTTGCCAAGTCCGCGAAATCAGTCCGTGAACTGCCGAACTTCTCATGACGAGAAATTCTGCTGGAGTTGACAAACTAGCTGCATCCGCGAAGCCAGTCCGCGAACCGGCGGAAAGTCTTTGCCGAGATTTTCTGCTGAAGTTTGTAAACTCTGCCCGGTTGCTTAAGTCCTCGAACCTAGTGTGTGAACTTAAGAAGGTTATATATTTGAAGATGATTTCTGAACTTAAACTCATAAAGACTAAAGAATGCAATTTGCAAACCGTGGCTATAAATTTCATGAACCGATTCGAGTGAATCAAATCATCTTTGTTTCAATTGTGTCTTGTGTAGTACATAAGATTTCCTTGCAATTGAACAACTCTCTAACTAGTTCAATTGGGTCATTTGAACTAGTTATGGTGAAGAAGAATATGGTTGGTATGAAATGCTCATATGGCTAACCTTTTGGTTAACTATTGTTGAACCAAAAATGTACACGTTTGGGTACGGTTAATAAACCTAGAAGCGTGCATTTCATTTGTGTATAACAAGCTAAGTTTTCGATCTAATGGTTGAGAAATATTAGCTTGAATCTAAAACATCTTTTCATCTAACAGTGGATATTGTTTTCTTTGTGACCAAGGCGAAACCCTGATTTGAAAGACTATATAAGGGGACATCTAGCAACTCTGAAAAACTAATCCCCACACTTCACGTGTGATACTAGTTCGCGTGCTAGAGTCATTTCTCCTTTAACCTTTGGTTTTCTTCTTCTAAAACCAGGTTAACGACTTAAAGACTTCATTGGGATTGTGAAACCAGACCGATACTACTTTTATCGTAGTTGTATGATCTGATCTTGTATCATCTATCGTACGAGTACAATCAGATTGATTGGCTTGAGATGGATATCTCCGATAGGCAAGATATAAAAAGTAATCACAAACATCTTCATCTCACTGTTTGGATTCCACAACATCTTGTTTCGCTAGCATACGATTAAGATTGTTGTGAGGTGGTTGATTTATCTAGGATGTTCTTCGGGAATATAAGACCGGATTATCAATGGGTTCCCGTTCACCTTGATTATTATCAAAAGACAGAACAAAAACTTTAGGGTTTTTCTGTGGGAGACAGATTGATCCTTTGATAGACTTGTCTGTGTGAGACAGATTTGTTTATTGTCAAAGCCTGCGATTTTGGGTCGTAGCAACTCTTAGTTGTGGGTGAGATCAGCTAAGGGAATCAAGTGCGCAGTATCCTGCTGGGATCAGAGGCGTAGGGAGTACAACTGTACCCTGGATCAGTGGGAGACTGATTTGGGTTCAACTACAGTCCAGTCCGAAGTTAGCTTGGAGTAGGCAAGTGTCTGTAGAGGCTTAATACAGTGTGTGTTCAATATGGACTAGGTCCCGGGGGTTTT
The DNA here is from genome assembly GCF_003573695.1 of Papaver somniferum. Taxonomy (NCBI): domain Eukaryota; kingdom Viridiplantae; phylum Streptophyta; class Magnoliopsida; order Ranunculales; family Papaveraceae; genus Papaver; species Papaver somniferum. Next base: position 31,205,510 of record NC_039365.1, read on the forward strand.
CTGCATTTGCGGTTTCCTCGTTAACAAAATTTCTGGTGTCTGTGTTATTTCAGTTTCCGCATTATATTGTTTTATCTTTATAATTGAAATAATACAGGTTGTGCATTAGATCATTAATTAGAGTAATCCAACCTTTGGTTGTTGATTGTCATTAATTGATCCTTGGATATTGGTGTTTGGTACCATCCAAGTTATTCCTTGTGTTTGATTAAAGACTCGCTGATTTCTGTTAGCTCGAGTAAATCAAAACAAGAGAGAGATATTAACTCCTTGAGATACTTTTACCTAGATTGAGTCTGACTGTCCAGTTGATTCTCTAGAAAGTATTTCGGAGTTATTCCATACAGATTGTTAAACAAAATATTGGGTGGTGTTGTTAGACTCCCGCTTTTTCAATTGGTATCATAGAAGGCAAACACGTTCAAGACCTTACAAGTCTGTTTTTGTAGCGATCTGACTCTATGGACAGTTGTTCTATCTCAGTAAACGTACCACCAGTCTTCGATGGCTCAAACTACCTATGGTGGAAAATTGTTATGCGTACTTTTCTTCAATCGCGTGATTTCCAATCATGGGTTTATGTTGTTAATGGCTATGAGGTCCCCGTCGTTATAGTTGAAAATGCTACCATGCCTAAAAACATCGGTACATATATTGTTGCTGAGTCACTTGCTGCAAAGCAAAACTCCGACGGTTTGAATGCCATCATGCATGCCATCACCCCAGATCTTCGACACCATGTGGCTTCATGCTCCACGTCTAAAGATGCTTTGGATACTTTAGAAACTGTATTTGAAGGTAACACCAGCGAAAAGGAAGCTAGGATTCAAAACCTCAACTCCGAATGGAAAACCTTCATATGGCAGAAGAAGACTCATTTGATGAATTTTATCACAAAATGTCTGAAATTGTTAATGCATCCTGTGCATTGGGTAGGACTATTCCTGAAAGGGAAATTTTGATGAAGATTCTCAGATCGCTGCCATCTAAATACGAATCTAAAAAACATGCCATCATTGAGGAAAATAACCTTGATACTCTTTCACGAAATACGCTTATTGGGAAGCTTAAAATTTTCGATCGCGAACTTAAATCAAGAGATAAACATCACGTTTCTAGCAATCATGTTACTACTCCTGATGTAAAATCTCACCGTCCTAAATTGATTGATAAGAAAAATGACAATTGCTTTATTTATACGTTGTCTCGGTTTATACAACAGCTTAAAAGAAAGTCTCAAAAAGAGGTTCAATCAATCAAAAAGGGGGATAAGAGGGTTCAGAAAAACTGTACTAGCGAAACTGGTCTCGTGTGCTGTAAAAGTGTGCATACTTCCAATGGTCCAGATACTAAGGTGAATAAGATAACTAAAGTATGGATGAATACTCTTGATTATTGTCCTGAGGATGAAATCTGTGATTGTTCTTTTAATCTCTTTGCTGAAAATCACAATCGTGATTCTTATACGACGTGTCGAATAACTCCGACTGTGTCTCGTAAGCCGTGTCAGAAAATGTCACCCGATTATGTATCACTCTCCAGTCATCTTGACAACAAGGGTGATACAGAAAAACACAAGATGCTACCAAAACTCTCGGTTTCCTTGTGTAAAAATCAGGATCATCTTAGCACGAATGATCAAAAGCAATCCTGCTCTGCTAAACGATGTGTGCAGAAGAAGAAGAAGAAGAAATCTCATGTGAAATCCTTTTTCCCTCAAAAAGTGATTTCTAGAACGGTGCAGTATTTGCGCAAATCAACAATCAAGTTCTTCAAAACTGTGATTAAAAGGGAAAAGAATGATGTGCATAACTCTTCTTTTCTAAGGAATAAGCAAAAACTTGGATTAACGAATAATTTCTCCCCTCACGAGACATATCCCAGTCCTATATTGGATTGGATTGATTATGATTTGTAATCTTGTTATTCATGATTCTTTCGTCTATCCCTCTAAGGAAAGAATCATGATTTTTCGAGAGGGTTGTGTTGGAATGTGTCTGTTAATTCTCTATTTTTGGCTTTTGTCATACCGTTATTGTTCATGTACGGTTTTTGACTCTTTAAAATACTTTTTCTGGTGATAACCTAATTCTTTTAGGGTTTGGTAAAAGGTCGTTTTAGGAAATTCTTCATCTTCATTCTTTTAAAATGAAGTTTATCCTCTTCTAGATGATCCTCTTCATTCTTTGCAATTTGTTATGGGATATTGGTGTTTACGTCCGTGAACTATGGTGTCCCATATTTTGTCAAAAGTAAAGTCGTTCATGATCGATATTCATGTATTGATTTAAGGATGAATAGACTTTTGAAATATACAAAAGTTAAGCCTATATTGTCAATTCTTTTATGGAAGATAGGTTAAAATCTTTTGTGTTCAAGGATTATGTCTATTAAATGTCGTTATGCAAATAGTGATGGAAGATAGAATGAATCCTTGTGTATTCCACAGTATCGATCTTCACTGATCCATATTTTATGTAATATTGTGAGGCTCCGTAATGTGTCTTATGTTGAGCACGATACAACCAAGTTGATTAATTTTTTATTAGATTTGTTGGTTGTTTCGTAAGGTACTTTATGTTGAGCATTCTTGAACTAAATTAATCATCTTGTTTGGTTATTTAGTTATTGCTCCATAAGTTTTTTTATGTCGAGCAAAACAAATGACAATTAAATTGATTACTTTTTTAATTAGTTTGGTTGTGTATTCCAATTAGATTAATTATGGGTTCTCTTGTAATTAATCTAGGTGAGTATTTTAAGATTCCTCTTATGTTGAGTATATGAACGACTATCCTATTCATTTTCTAATGGTTATGTTAATCGTATGCTCCGTAAGTTCTCTTATGTCGAGCATAATCAATTAAGTTGATCACTTGTGTGTTTAATTTGATTGCGTATTCCGATTAAATTAATCATGGGTTTACTTGTGATTAATTTGATTGAGTTTTTGGATATAGAAAATCATTCTCATGGTTTTTGGTGCCCAATGAAAATCCTTCTTTTCTTTTGAAATTAAGGTCACTCTTGTTGTTCCCTTGGGAATGACATCAAATGGGGGGAGAGTTCTTTTGAACTTGTGCTTAATGGTCATATATTGAGGGGTGTGCGGCTGTGGAATTTTAAAGGGGTTGTCTTGTATCTTTAAACTCCTTGATGAATGCTATTAGCTTCGGTTATATGATTGCATCTAAATTAGATGGTATTTATTTTCTTTTAGTCATGAAATGTCTCTTACGGAAATTTCATTATGATCCCGTTCTTGTACCTTTGCCAATTTATTGACAAAAAGGGGAAGAATTAATATGTAGTTCACACTACAAATATATATGGTTTTCGGATCATTGTGTAAGGGGGAGTGGTTTCAATGTGAGATAGAGTATTGACTAAGAGGGAGTGATACATATCACCATAGTATTATTGTTGAAGTTGTGATACAATTGGACTTTGACACTGTGTAATAATACTATGACACTGTATAACAATGATCGAGACCGATGCTTTCTCATTGTTATAACTACGGATCTTCAACAACGGTGATGCTAAACTTACAACCTTTGGGATCATTGAAGTACTTAGAAGTGACGAATATTTCGAGGAATGTTGAAGATTAGAAATGTGGAATAGGAGCTATCAAAGTTTCTTTAATGTATTCCATATGTATTGATAGTTTTGTCACTAAAATTGACAAAGGGGGAGATTGTTAGAGCATTGGTCGGTCGAACTCGCATGCGTTGTTATCTCAAGCATGTTTGTCAATGTTAGTTATCAAAACTATAAGTCCTGATTTCTAGTCTAATATAGCTAAGTCTCGGACTAGGATAGAAAGTGTAGTTGAGATCAAGGACTTCATGTCGATTCATCATACAAGAAGAAGAACTACTCAAGGAACCGGTGGAACTTCTCCACAAAAAGGTATGTGAAGACTTGAACTTATCTGTCACTCAAAAGTCTATCTACTCTATCTCCTACTTCTTGAGACAAAAAGTCGTATGTTATATATAGACTTAGATTATACACATTTGGTATTTCGATCCGAGTATACCTCTCCTATCTATATCTCGAAATATGTGTTGGTAAGCGTTTCGCTTCGACCATGTTTATCTTTACCTAGTGACGAAAGTCATGATATGTTTCAATCACTTTGAAAATTGCTTTGACGAGAAATAGTGTAACAACTATATGACCTCCTCTAAGAATTTTTCAATGGTTGGAATGAGAGTTTAGATTACATAACCAATGATGGACATAAGTATTGTTGTGGAAACACATATGTGCATAAGTCATATCCCTTGAACCAAAGTTTGTGAACTTTGTTGATCAAGAGAAACCGGAAGAATGGCTTGTTTCCAAGTCCGTGAACTCAATCCGCGAACTGCCGAATTTCTCATCCCGAGAAATTATGCTGGAGTTGACAAACTATCTGCGTCCGTGAACCCAGTCCGCGAACCGGCGGAAAGTCTTTGCCGAGATTTTCTACTATAGTCTGTAAACTCTGCCTGGTTGCTTAAGTACGCGAACCTAGTATGCGAACTTAAGAAGGTTATATATCTGAAGATGATTTCTGAACTTAAATTTATAAATACTAAAGAATGCAATTTGCAAACCGTGACTATAAAGTTCATGAAACGATTCGAGTGAATCAAATCATCTTTGCGTCAATTGTGCCTTGTGTAGTACATAAGATTTCCTTGTATTTGAAAAACTCTCTAACTAGTTCAATTGAGTCATTTTAACTAGTTATGGTGAAGAAGAATATGGTTGGTATGAAATGCTCATATGGCTAACCTTTTGGTTAACTATTGTTGAACCAACAATGTACACGTTTGGGTCGGTTAACAAACCTAGAAGCGTGCATTTCATTTGTGTATAACAAGCTAAGTTTTTGATATAACGGTTGAGAAATATTTTGTTAAATATAAATCATGTTTTCATCTAACGGTGGATATTGTTTACATTGTGACCAGGGCGAAACCCTGATTTGAAATAATATATAAGGGGATATCTAGCAACTCTGCAAAACTAATCCCCACACTTCACGTGTGATACTAGTTTGCGTGCTAGAGTCGTTTCTTCTTTAACCTTTGGTTTTCTTCTTCTAAAACCAGGTTAACGACTTAAAGACTTCATTGGGATTGTGAAGCCAGACCGATACTACTTTTATCGTAGTTGTGTGATCTGATCTTGCATCTTCTATCGTACGAGTACAATCAGATTGATTGGCTTGAGATTAATATATCCGATAAGCAAGATATAAAAAGTAGTCACAAACATCTTCGTCTCATTGTTTGTGATTTCACAACATCTTGTTTCGCTACCATACGATTAAGATTGTTGTGAGGTGATTGATTTATCTAGGCTTTTCTTCGGGAATATAAGACTGGATTATCAATTGGTTCCTGTTCACCTTGATTATTATCAAAAGACGGAACAAAAACTTTAGGGTTTTTATGTGGGAGACATATTGATCCTTTGATAGACTTGTCTGTGTAAGACGGATTTGTTTATTGTCAAAGCCTACGATTTTGGGTCGTAGCAACTCTTAGTTGTCGGCGAGATCAACTAAGGGAATCAAGTGCGCAGTATCCTGCTGGGATCAGAGGCGTAGGGAGTACAACTTTACCTTGGATCAGTGGTAGACTGATTGGGGTTCAACTACAGTCCAGTCCGAAGTTTGCTTGGAGTAGGCTAGTGTCTGTAGCGGCTTAATACAGTGTGTGTTCAATCTGGACTAGGTCCCGGGGTTTTTCTGCATTTGGGGTTTCCTCGTTAACAAAATTTCTGGTGTCTGTGTTATTTCAGTTTCCGCATTATATTGTTTTATCTTTATAATTGAAATAATACAGGTTGTGCGTTAGATCATCAATTAGAGTAATCCAACCTTTGATTGTTGATTGTCATTGATTGATCCTTGGATATTGGTCTTTTGTACAATCCAAGTTATTCCTTGTGTTTGATTAAAGACTCGTTGATTTCTATTAGCTCGAGTAAATCAAAACAAGAGAGAGAGATATTAAATCCTTGAGATACTTTTACCTAGATTGAGTCTGGCTGTCTAGTTGATTCTCTAGAAAGTATTTCGGAGTTAGTCTATACAGATTGCTAAGCGAAATATTGGGTGGTGTTTTTAGACCCCCGCTTATTCAGGACACAAGTAGTAATTTGAAGAAAATATCTTCTCTAGATTATGAACAAGAAAACAATTACAGTTCTCTCTTTGTTACGCTCACAGTCTCTCTAAAAAGTGGATCAACCTTAAATTGTTTGCTAGCTTGCATAAGTATTGTTCCAAGCTTCTCCTAGGTTTTCTTTGCCTAGTATCTTTGTGTAGGTGCGTCCATATAAAGAAATCACTAACTAGATGTCTTATCTATGAGATAAAAGTCTCTACTTATAGCTTTCGGTTTGGTTTCTCAAACCTTCTAGGAACTATTTCCTTTTCTAGGTATTTTACTTAAACTAAGAGTATTGCTTAAAACAAAACTCTTCTCTAACTAAGAATTTATCCTAAACAAGGAAATCCTTCAAAAAATAGGATTTTATCCTCAATTCGTCTTGAGGATCACTAGTTCCCGGGAAAAGGAAGATACACATGTATCATGCGCCCCCCCTCAAGAACTTGAACTCCTGTGAAATTTATATTTGTAGGTTAGGGAACTCGTGAGTTCCTTTTACCCTGCTGAACCATCTCTCCTTGACGGGAACTTGATCTTGACATCTACTTAGGAAAGTCTCATTCTCTTCCTGACATGTCTTTGTCGCTCTTCGCTCCATAATACAATCTTCTTCGAGTGATTCTTCTCTATCAAACCACAAGTCTTCCACATGTGGCAAGATCATCTTATCATATCCATCATCATCTAGTAATGGTGGTTAAAACATAATTAGCCTTCTTAGTTATTCTTCTTGTTGTTTGGTAATATATTCCAAACTAACTCTACTCTGCTTCTCTTCAAGAGAACGGATCACAAGGAGAATGAATTTTTTACTAGCATTCACCAACCGCTTAGCCTGAGTGGTTATAATCAAGCTTGCTCCCTCAAGAGGAGACTTAATAGCTCGTATTATAAAAGCTTTCCCATCTTTGGTAAAGGTATGCTTTTGCTCCCTCCTATGTAAAACTGCATCTCGATCCCACAAGTAAGGACTACCAAGTACAACTTGACAAACATCAAATGGAACCACGTCGCATGTAACCTCGTCAATGTATGACTCATCAAAAGCAAACTTGAACGTGCACTGTTCTGCAACCTGTAGACCACCTTCCTTTTGAATCCACCCTAAAGGATAGGGTTTCGGATGTTTGAAAGTTTTCAAACCCAAGTTTTGTACCAAAGAATGTGAAAGCAAATTCTTCTGACTTCCCGGTTCAATAACAACATCTATTAGTGTTGTCTTAACCTGCATCTTAACCGTGAAGAGTCGTTCCCTAGGATCGTCTTTTGTAAGTTCTTCTACGCCACCTGCCATTAGAGAGAGCTTTTGATTAGAATCTGTTAGTCCTTGGACTTCTTTTGGAACTTGTCTGACTAGTGTTTCCATCATGGCTTCTTTCTTCTGTAACCCTTGTGGTTTTAGATTAGGACACTTCATCCAGCACTTATCAACAACATGCCCTGTTTGTTTGCAAAGATTACAAACTAAACCTTCTCGGTCGTTAGACTTCCCTTTATCTTTGATCCTTTCATCTCCTTTAGCGACGAAACTTCGAGACTTTCCCTTGACGTTTTCCTCAACATCAATTTTCTTAAGCATGCCTTCAATGGCATTAGCTTTTATACTTGCTTCGGAGATAGTATCCACCGAGAACATCTTCAAATCCTTCCGTATATATTCATGGAACCCGGAAATATATTTCATATAGATAACATAATCTCCCAAGTCTAAATCCAAAATCATAGCTTGATTCTGAAATTCCAAAGTATACTCTTGTACGGTTTGGTTGTAAGTTTGCTTCAAGTTGTACCACTTGAACCATCTCTCCTCAAGGTAGCCAACCGGATAAAATTGTTTCCTTACGACTGCCTTGAATCTTTTCCACGACAATACTCCCTTACCTAGGTTTTGTTTTTGATAAGCTTTCCACCAGGTTAGAGCATGCTTTTATAGATTCAATGCCGCGAAAGCAATCTTTTCCTTTGAACCATATTCAAAAAAAGAAAATACGTCTCTATACGTTCAATCCAATCATCCAATTTTTTTACATCGACACTTCCATCGTAAAGTGGAATATGAACACGAAAATCAATTTTCAGATTCTTACCATGAGGTTTAGTTGAAGTAGGACTTTTAAGAAACTCACTTTTCTTCTTTTCGTCATCCTCATCTTCTTCATATTCTTCTTCTTCTTCTTCTGAATTGTCTTCTTCAGAATCATCTTTTTCTGAAGCTTCGGTGAAGGTGTAATCTTTTTCTTCGTCTTCGTCTTGGGTGTATGAGAATGCATTCACTCATCTCCTGAAGGGTAACTTGAATTGACTTCATGTTTGTTTGCAGCGTAGCCACCTTTTCTTCCATAGTTTAAGGTTCGCCTTCCTTAGGATTATCATCTGACTTTGTCATCCTTGATCCCCTTGTTTTCTTAACGTCTTCTAGCTTCTCGAGTACCTCACCAAGATTTATGTAGAGAGAACTAGTGAAAACCATAACCACATGGATTTACCCTAAAAACTAACCTTGCTCATGATGCCAACTTGATATGTATGATCTCTATACCTTGGTAGCTATTACTATAAAGGCGGAATTCAGAATAATAATAGACGAGAAACTTAGAAAACAGGACACAAGTAGTAATTCGAAGAAAATTTCTTCTCTAGATTATGAACAAGAAAACAATTACAATTCTCTCTTTGTTACGCTCACAATCTCTCTAAAAAGTGGATCAAACTTAAACTGTTTGCTAGCTTGCACAAGTATTGTTCCAAGTTTCTCCTAGGTTTTCTGTGCCTAGTATCTTTGCGTTGGTGCGTCCATATCAAGAACACACCAACTAGATGTCTTATCTATGAGATAAACATCTCTACTTATAGCTTTCAGTTTGGTTTCTCAAACCTTCTAGGAACTATTTCCTTTTCTAGGTATATTACCTAAACTAAGAGTATTTCTTAAAACAAATCCCTAACTAGGAATTTATCCTAAACAAGGAAATCCTTCCTAAAATAGGATTTTATCCTCAATTCGTCTTGAGGATCACTAGTTCCCGCGAAAAGGAAGATACACATGTATCAATTTCAAATGACTCAAATGAAACTAGTTATAGAGTTGTTCAATTGTTTATATTCTCATAGAAGTATACAAGACACAATTGAAGCAAAATCGTTTTGATTCACTCGAATCAATTCATGAACATTATAGCCACGGTTTGCAAAAGATTGCATTCCTTATTATATAAATGTATTAGTTCATGCACAACCTATTCTAGAACTTAACCCACTCAAGTATGCAAACGGGTACGGATACTTAAGTAGTCGGACTTGGACTATGTCCGACAGTATGCGAACAGGTACGCATACTATCACACATCCAAAACATCAGTTGAATTCAGTACGCGTGCAATAGTTCCCGTACTTCAACTGAGTTCGCCAGTACGCGTACGGGTACGCATACCAAGGCTCCCGGACTTTACCTGACCTTGCCAGTACGCATACGGGTATGCATACTATACCGGTCTTGGATCAACATATATGCAAGTACGCATACTATGTCTATAATCCAATTATGGTTAAGTGTTCTAAACTCTATTTCAATCATTGTTTAGAGGATGGCAATAGTTTTTTTCACAAACTATTAACATCAAAGCTATTTTCAAGTGATTGACATAACCAATGCGAAACATTCCGAGTCTACATCAAATGAGATGTTACAAGACAATTTTCATATGATCATCTTTTGATTTCGTCAAGAACATAAGATGAACTTGGTTAAACCATAAACTTACCAACGCATATTTCGAGAAATATGTAAGCGAGTTAAACTCAACTCGAAATATCAAATGTGTATAATTGAATACTATATAGTTATACGAATTTTGTCTCAATATAGGAGATAGAGTAGAAATAGACTTTCCGATTGATAGATGAGTTTCAGTATCCACATAACTTTTGTTGATGAAGTTCCACAATCTCTCCTTATTAGTTCTTCGTCTTCAATTGATGAACGCCGTGAAGTCTAAAGCTCAACTACACAATCTATCCTAGTCTGAGACATAGCTATAAGTAGACTAGAAATCAAGACTTATATTTTTGATCACTAAACTTGACAAACAGTTTTAATGACAAAACTATCAGTACATATGGATTACAAAATAAATAAACTTTGTAGCTTCTCATCCAAATGCATGATCTCCTTGATTCTTCAACATTACTCGAAATCTTCGTTTCTTCCAAGTACTCCAGTGATTCTGAACGTGTTCTTCTCATCATCATAGTTGTTGAAGATCCATATCCATAACAATGACAAAACAATTTCTATCAATCATTGTTATATAGTGTCATGGTATTATTACGTAGCATCAAAGTCCAATTGTATCACAACTTTGACAACAATACTATGGTGATATGTATCACTCCCCCTTAGTCAATACTTCATCCCACAAATGAAAACCACTACCCCTTACATAATGATCCGTAAACCATATGTATTTGTAGTGTGAACTACACATTAATTCCCCCCCTTTTTGTCAATATAAATTGCAAAGATACGAAAACTAGTGGGATACTAATGAAATTTTCATAGAGATACTTCATGACCAAAAGAGAACATATCAACTTTTTTTCGATGATTTCACATAGTCGAAACTTAGTGTATTCATCAAGGAGTTTATAAACATACAAGAAACTCCTACAATATTCCACAGCCGCACTCCCCACAAAGATATGGCAATTAAGCACAAGTTCAATTAAGAAATATCCCTCCATAAGATGTCATTCCCGTAAGAACAACAAGAGCGACCTTACTGTTACAAGAAAAGAAGGATTTCTTTGGACATAACCAAATCACATGGAACATGAATTTGTATCCAAAAATCTAAATTGAATTAACCACAAAGGAAATGATCAATTCAATTGTCCATTCTCAACATAAGAAAACTTACGGAGCAACACAGTACATTCACAAAGATGTGGATCATGAAGGACCAATAATGCGGAATAAATAAAGATTCATTCTATCTTTCATCACTATTTGCATAGAGACATGTAATAGACTTAATCTTTGTAAACAAAAGTTCATCCTATCTTCCATCAATTATTTGCATAATGACATAATAGGGTTAGCTTTTGTTGTCAAAAGTTTATTCTATCTTTTATCAATATTTGCATAATGACATATAATAGACTTAACTTTTGAGCATATATGGGACAATCATAGTTCATGGACGCAGAAACACATATCCCATAACAAGTTGCAATATATAGAACCATAAAGATTAATACTACAAAAACATCTTCCAAATAAACTTTAGAATTTAAATAAATAAATCTAAAAATATTGCAAGATGAAAACCGTCGGCAATAGCTATGTGTACTCACAATAATTGCTATTCCAAACCATAGTTATCCTTTTTAAAACATAAGAATAAATTCTCATAAGAAGTTTCCTAGACATTAAGAGAAATCAACTCAAAGAACAACAAAACCAATCACACGTTAAAATCAGAGTTTGTGCTCAAAATCTTCACGGTTTTCAAGACCTTTAAGCTTGTGACTGACAGCAATCTTGATGAGAATATGCATAATATCATGATGCACCAGGATTGAGTTTGTCAGCATGAAAAATGGTTATTTTCTTCTTTACTTCGAACTCTAAGTAAATAGAATTATCAACAAAATCTTCCGGCAAATCCCAAGAACAAAGAGGAGAATCCATTCTTGATAAACAAAAACCTGGAGTATGTGTACTAAAACAAAAGGTTTTGGTATTTAAATGGTTTCTCAGAGAAACAAATTTTAGGGTTTCCAAAGATGGTCTGTGACATGCAACATGGGTACCCGTACGAACACAAACTTGACCCATAGCCGGAAAAAAAACAAGCAGCAAAAACATAAAACAAGAAAACTGTTTATACATCAACGTTTTGCTATGTGAATGATTTCACAAAATTTAGCTCAATAAATTTTACACTCTCACCAGAGAAAAATTTAGAGCATAAGGGTAGCATTTTGGCATAACAAAATTTAAAAAAGAAATTAAAAATCAAAAGCTTGACAAAACTAAACTCAAATACTTATGCAAAAATGTTTGTGAATGATAATCCAGCTAAGAACGATAAGAAAATAGGTAGAGAATCAGAACACATTTTTCCATCAAGTATACCTGATCATATCTCACTCAACAAGATTTTTGTGAGTGAGATTTCAACGTTGTGATTAATTAGCACAAGTATGAGCCTTGAGCTCATCAAATGAATGTTATTTTCGGTTAAACCACTTTCTCCTAATCTTTAGAGGAAAACCGTTTTGATGCGAAAAGTTATCATAAAACTTACTATCATCAAAATACGACGCATAATATGGATTCTTACCATAAGAATTTTGACTAGAGGCAATTGACAGCCTGTTGATGATTTCTTTATATCCTTTAATTATCAGATTTAGGTTGTCTCCCATAACTCCATATTTGCTTCCTTCTTCTGAAACTTTTTTCACATCAAGAACAACATTATCTCCCTTTTTAACTGAATAAGATCCTTGATCTCTTCTTGGACGACTTGTGTTAAAATTACTGTTGTTCTTTTGAATGTTTTGAAAGTGGGAAAGAGTGAGCACATAATCCCTAGAAGGGGTGCCCAGAAGGAATAACATTTAACTTTAAACAAATCATGATCAAAATTCGGAAAACAATACATGTTTTCCCTAAAATCAAAGTGACTAAGTCACTGGAAATGCACAAACAATGTATATTGACAAACTCCTTCTTCAAACAATGTACTATATTGAGTGTCGACCAATTCCTTACACACTTTATTAGTTTATATTAGTGTCAAATTCCACAATAAATGAAGGAGCGTATCCTATATACCACACGTGGAAATGCTCATTTCCCATAACAATTCATAGTGACAAACATTACAAGTCCTTTCCAATTCATGGAAAGATTCAAAGAATCAACAGAACAACCATAATACAAACTAAACAATGTATGAAATGCACAAACAGACAATGCATGAGTTTGTAAAACATAAACCTTTGTAAAAGAAACAACAATGGTTTCAAAAGAGTTAAAAGTATTCCCACCTCTTTTGATGACAAGCCACGCCTACCTCGAGATCCACGATCCACTAGTGCATCCTTTGAATCGATCGTTGTTAATATAGACTAACTGTTAATCACACAAGAAGTCTAAGAATCTAGCCAAAAGGCTCACACAAGGGTCATAACATAATTCATACAAGTTCCAGTTATAATCTAAGTGAACTATCTAATGGTTCTACGCCCATTTATGATTTTACACCTTTTTATTATCTATCTTAGCACATCTAAAGTTTACTAATTCAATTATATTGTTTCTATAGTTTATTATCTAAGTCTTATGATGATATACAACTTTGTATAAGGGACCAAAGGCTAACTCGGTCCACAAGAGGTTCAAAATATCCATTTACGAAAACAGAGTTCATCCTAGTCAACTAACAGTCAAGGTCTAAGTCCAAGTCAAAGGTCAGGTACAGTCTAACTAGTCAACAGACGAGGTCTGGTCAAGGGTCAAGTCAGGTCCTGGTCTACTGAGTCAAACCGACTCGACTCTAGTTAACAAGAGTATCTCGACTCAGTCAGATTAACTGAGTCATCTAAGGTTAAATCAGTCAGACTGACTAAGTTCAATCATACAAGCCAAAGGTTCTTACCCATCTGTAATTCTAACATCAGTTCAACTTCAATATATTTCATTACAGCAAAACATTCATTTCAAATTAAAACTCAAAATGATTTCCAAAGATAACAACCTACCTAGATCTACAGTTATTGGCTTCCATTAAGGCCACTGCTAAACAACACTACAACTACTCTCTTTCTCCCAATTCACTTTACATATACAACACCAGCAACTTCAGCTACCACTCAACATCACCACCTGCCATATTTCCACCACTACATATCCTGTAATCTCAATCTCAGCATAACCAATTTTATGCAACACTCAGTTCGACAACTCTAGTTCTACACATTAGAATTCCATCTAATTTCTTACACAAGCACCTACTGTACAACCCTGCCAACTTCATCATCTCACAGACAACACCAACATTTCTTTGCTACAAACAACCAATTCATCTAATCCTCAACTCCAACTCTGTACAACTCTCACAACATCAACACCTGCATCTCAGAATAACTCAACAGCACAGACCAACAGTCATCTTCAAAATCAACACAAAACCACCTCATCATTATATGCAATACCAGCCCAGTTCCATTTCAAAACAATATGACCTCCACATCAACCACAACTATAACCACAACCAACACCAATACACCTCACTGAAGTTTCATTCGACATGTCAATTCTAACCACTAATTACCAGATTAATCTCTTCTGCCTCAAAAGATATAACATTAACGGCTATATCATAAATCAATTAGTATAACAGACTTCAATCAACTAAAGAAAATATTACCTTAATTCCAATTCCAAGTGAAGTAGATAATCCTGATTCTTTAGTTTGTCAAAACAAACATCAATTCAGCATCAACATCAACTCAGTTACCTTTTTAATTAGCAGAATCAAACCCTAACTCCATCGACAGCTTCAGATCAACCACTACTTGAGCTTCTGTTCCAAAACTACAAACCTTGACTATCAAATTCGAGAGGATTATCAACCTTATGTCCTAATTATGGACAAATCCATCTTTATTCTCTTCCTTAAACCACTAATTTCATCTCCAACTTCCATCATAATCATCTTCTATTTCGAAATGAACAGGAAACCCTAACTCACTGATTCTTCATCACAAAAACTTCATATCGTTCAATTAAACATAAACCCATCTCAATTCTGTCTCATTCATCACTAATCGAACTTCTAAACAACCTTCTGAGAAAACCCTAATTCTAATTTACAGCAGCATCAACATCTCCTCTTCTTCTCAGAGCTAACCAATAAAACAACCACCAACATCAACCAATAATCAAACATCCCCACCTCTCTCTCGATCTAACAATCTCTTTATTTCAATAACTTGATTGACCAGGAGGTGAAGAACGGAGAGGAGGAAGAGAAAAGAATGAAGAAGAAGAAAGAGAAGGAAAATAAGTGAATGAGCTTATCTGCTCGATCGGTTTTGATAAGGAAAAAGACAATTGATAAATGCACCTACCCAAATTATATGGGAAGACAAGCGGTTATGATGAATAATGACAATTTTACTCTTCGTACATATCTGAAGATATCTTCTTTGTCTGGTGTCCGAATGACGCGTCCGAGTAGTCCATTTCGCATAACTTTTCGAGATCTATCCAGCGGTACTAATTTCGTATCTAGATCGTTGTTATATTAATTTCTATTAATTAATGTTCGTG
Organism: Papaver somniferum; assembly: GCF_003573695.1. NCBI lineage: Eukaryota > Viridiplantae > Streptophyta > Magnoliopsida > Ranunculales > Papaveraceae > Papaver > Papaver somniferum. The sequence continues at coordinate 31,221,029 of NC_039365.1, forward strand.
TTAAACTAATCGAGTTATTATCTGTTAATACGTCTCTTTACTAGTCTAATAGCATTGACGAGCTTGAGGGTCCTTATATTCTCCCCACCTTGTATCATTGTCGTCCTCGAAAATCAAACCATCCTTATGGTCTTCAAAAACTCCCCACCTTGTAGAATAATCTTATCTCTTGTCTAAGTGCAAACAACAACAAACAAAGCATAAACCTACATGGCTTTCTACAACTAAAATTTGTGGCTTTACGTTCGACAAACTAGTTTCTGTTTCAAAAAAAATACAATGGTTCTAATTACGAGAGAAAATACTCTATAATAAAGTTTCTAAGTAAAATTTGGGATCTATCAGTCCACGAATAGAAGCAAGCTCTCATTTTACGAATGGTAATCCATGCATGTAGTTGCCCTGTCTAGGCTGATCAGAACTGACAATGCTTTCCTAGGGCCAAAAGACCACACAAGTATATCGGAATTACAAACCTCACTACTCTCCAGTGCTAGATTACTTAAGTGTTAAATAAATGAGACTAACTAATCTCTAGCTATGTAATAAAATTTCTAAACTATACTATAATTGGTTTCAACCTACAATTTTTACTTCATTACAATAAATCAAACAAATCAATCAATCAATCAAATAAATCTTTAAATTATTAATAGCTTTTAGTGATTAAGATTTATCTCACAACCCAACCCAGTACTAAACTAACCTAGTTCACTAACTGGCACTGGCTATTCTTATTGTTTCCCATATAAGATCTAATAGTGAGCTCTGATACCAACAGTGTAGCGCCCCCAAAGCTAGCAGCTGACTAATCCAAGAGATTAACTAAACAAAGAGGCACTAAGAATCTAAATCATTTACTTAAACAATCAATTAAGAAATCTGTTATAAAACTTAACCCAAAACTAACCCCGCTCAGAAATATATATACAAGAACTTCTCTCAAATGATACATATACAATAGTCATTTTGTTTGCAAATAGAATAAACAACATAATAAACATAGCAGAAGTTAACTAAATCACTGAGTCAACTCCTCGACGCTTTCGCCGTGCACTCTGATCTGTCTCTGAAACTGAAAGTGGGAAAGGGTGAGCACATCATTCCTAGAAGGGGTTCCTAGCAGGAATAATATTTAACATTAAAGAAATCATGATCAAAAGAAACAACAATGGTTTCTTAATACGATGGTACTGATGATCGGTTAGATTGTTTAACCTTGATTGGTAAACAAGCAATAACAAGAAAACGTAAAAAGGCCACTGGTGATGGTGATGAAAATGACACAAGTGTTGGATCATATGAAAAAGGGCCCTTATCGAATGAGAAGAGAACAAGTTTAAAGCTAGCAAGCCAACTTATAAAAAACCCAGCTCCCAAAGTAAGATGGAAAGAAGAGAGATGGAGTGGAAGGATGATAAAAATGTATATAATTGGTAAGACTGAAAGAAGCCTTGGAAATCCTTTTAGGATGTTTCGGGATATGACATAACAGTAACTTAAGGATGAAAAAATTGCTAAACAGACGTTCATGAACCTCCCAAACTCATCATCACTATTAAGCTTGTCCATTCTATTATTCTGTGTGTGTCTGCCCCTCAAGAATGAATGACTTGTTAATTGTAGCAAGGCATATGTCTAACCAAATTATTTTCTTTGCACTCTTTATAAACTGAATAACCGATTTTAGATTAGGCAGATATTTATGGGCAGATAAGGACTTGTCACCGATGGGACACAAACACCAAATTGAAGGAGGGACAGGAATCCGGCACCATGCACGGAAGGTGGTGGCTTAATAAATTCAGCTGGTAACGACAGCTTTATGATTCGGTAGTAGTACTATCTGATTGAGCAAGCTTCCTCCTATACGCAAGATTGGGGATCGAACCCTGTAATAGCATCAATCCCAGGCTAATATTCTTATGTGTAGTTTTTAGGGCACTGTTCTAAGTTATCAAAAAAAAATAAAAATAATAATAATAATGCTCAATTTTTCTCGACTACAAAACACCTGTATTTTTATTGTTTTAGTAGAAAATGAAGACTCATAATGCTATGTTTTGCTGGAGTTGCTTCTTGCTAAAACCCATGAAGAAAAGTACTAATACTAGCAACTTAGCTCCTCAAGTAAACACTCCATGTTTGCTTATGACTTGGCTCCTCGTTAACAACCTTCTTTGATTTCAGTCGTGACATCTTATAATTCTTTTGGATGATGCATCATTCTTATTTTATCTCTTCTCTCCATGCTTCAAGAAAAAAGAAGAAAAAATCTCTCTTCTTTCAACTTAAAATTAATTTTGAATATCAATACGTGTTCTTTTGTCATTGGCGGGGGACAAAGGGACAGGGGTATTCCATTAAGGATCTGGAGCCGCATATAGAGCAGATGTCATGACCGTACTATCATGAGTATGTCGTTAAGACAATTGAATTTCCTTCCATGTTATGAGATCAGATATGGACCAAGATTTGTGAATTGGAGTCTTTCTAATCATGCAAGCATGTGTATCGCGAGACTGCCGATTACCTTGCTAATCATGCTGCAACACCGACTTTAATTAACAACAATTTGATTAACCAAGTAAAAGTTATCTCAATCCAACTTGCCTAAAAGTAATTAATAATTCCTTGTTCAGTCTAGTTCGATTAGATTCCTTGGAGGATTCAATCAGCGAGACTGAAATTAGTCGTATGTTAATAATGTTATCTTCCAACCTAACCTGAAGGTTATATCATAAGCATTCATACTTATTGGATATAACAAGTTATGGCACGAATCATTTGCCACAAACAAACACACACACAAAAAAAAAAAAAAAAAAAAAAAAAAAACATACAAACAAAGAATACCAAAACCAGAACTCCAAAACAGAAATTCGGCAAACTTGATAGTGCAACTAAGGAACTAATATGGGTAAACACTGGCTCTAAAGTAAAACGTACGAAACACAAACCAAGTAAGCAAAAGTTACATCCAATCATCTTCCAATGTATTAAAACTTCATGTCTCTTCATTGAGGAGTTCTGTCGCCATTTGCTTCTCAACTCTTCACTGTGGCCATCTATAGAAGGTATCAGTTTCTTCTTTTACCTTCTTTTTTTCTGTTGCACCTGCAAAGAAAACAAATTGAGACTTGTCAAGCTAAACATAGTTATAGATGGTTGATTTTGTAACTACTACTAGAAATATTAAGTAGGGTGTAAGGTTGCAAGGCTCGTGGCAACGAAGAACGTGGTGAAAAATAGAGCTCTATAAAATCGAAGAAGAAACCCCAAATACTGATACATGAGCTGAAGACTTAAGAAAAAAACAAAAAAGGGACTTGCACCGATAAATAAGACTCACCTTGATGTCCACCGTTATCACCATTTCCATCATAGTAACCAGTAAGATGCACTTTACAACCAGTGCTCAATAGTTCAAAGACAATTTCGTCTTCCCCCTCATCAAACTCCAAATCTAAAGAAATAGATTCTCTCAAACTATTTCTGACAAACTTGCATATGAAGAATGGATTCTTACTCCCGACCTTAACCTGAACAGCACACCAATGTGTACTCAGTGCCCAGACATGACCCCAGCTAACTAAAGCTGCCTGCGATTACAAATATGTTCAAATATAAGACAGCATACAAATACATAAAACAAAGAAAATGGTTTCTCGAGTACCTGAGTAATATGAAGCTTTCCTAGCATCTTAACATGTCTGTATAAGTACGGTTTACCACATTCAAGTTCAACTCCTGCTTTTTCATACCAAGGACATAGGTATCAGTTCATTTTGATGGGAAAAAAAAAAGAAAAGAAAAAAAACTGTACAACAAAGAAGAAAGCAGAACTTTGTAGTATTAGTTTATAGCATAGATCTGCAGATGAGATTAAAGGTTATACCCCAAAAACCCATTAAGAGAATGTAGCTCTTAGAGCAACTGCAGTGGACGACTAAACCCAAATTTGGTGTCGAGTGGGCTGGCGTAATGGGACGGACCATCGATCAAAATTTGATCAAAGAGTTTGACCAAATTTGGTCGGCGATTAAGACCAAATCCAAATATAGTCGGGCGTTTATATAATGTCCGCCTACCCGACGGGCGTTGGTATAATGTCCGCCTGTAGCCGCGCGTTCGTAAAGTTAACGCCTGATGCAGGGCGTTGGTATAATGTCCGCCTGAATGGGGCGTTGGTATAATGTCCGCCTGAATGGGGCGTTGGTATAATCAACGTCTGGCATGGGGCGTTGGTATAATGTCCGCCTGGATGGGGCGTTGGTATAATTAACGCCGGACACCAAATTTGAATGGGGCGTTGATATAGTCATGAACCCAAATTTGAAAAGTTTACAAAACTTTGGTTGGGGCGTTGTCTTTATCAACGCCCCATTTTTTTTTTTTTTTGAACCCGGGCGAACGTATAATCTCCGTCCCATACACCAGGCGTTGCTATAGTTCACGCCCCATACAGGCGTTGTCTTTATCAACGCCCCATACCAGGCGTTATCTTTATCAACGCCCCATGCCAGGCGCAATCTTTATCTACGCTGGACGATGAAGCGGACTTTATATCAACGCGCGACCAAATTTACTCGTCACCCGCTACGTCACAGGACGGACTAAACCCAAATTTGATCTCTTTTTTTAATCTTTGGTCTTTAGTTATGCTCGCACCAGTGTGGACGCTCTTAACAGCGGAACCCACGATAAAGCCTCTTCTCTTTGTTGTTGAAGGTGATGGGTCAACAATGAAATGATGCTTACAAGGTCAATATTTGTCTATTTAAATAATGTCATTACTAATATTTATTGTCAGTTTTGGAAACTGAAACTGAACCAATTCCATCCCCAATCACTACCTCAACCTTTTCGAGTTCCCGAGAACATTCTTAAGAAGATGAATGAATCCGCTGAAAAGTCAAATCTCCTATGTTATCCTGAAGTTTTAATTTCCCTCCTGGTCAAACCTGACATAAAAAGTACCAAACGGTCCACATCTCTTTGTTGACCGGTATTAACCATTCCAAAGAATGGCTCTTTGTACGTAAACAACCAAGCTGTCAGTGCTTTGAGTCTTTGACCCCAGTAAAATGACTTCTTTGGTCCGCCACTGTTTGATCGTTTTTTAGCCCAGAACTCCACAATCATCTCACGTCATGTTCCTGTTAAGTTGGTTACTCTTTTCTTTTTTTCCTTGCCAGCACTTATCAAGGACTGATCAAATGAGAAAGCAAAAGCATGAATAAAATCATGTTAACTGTGAACTAATTAGATTAATTAAGTGGAACTTAATCTAAATACTCCCCATGTCCGTGTAATATAGGCGAAGAAGTAGGATTCTCTTGTAATAAAAAGATTCTTAATAAACTCATATTTTTTTTTAATTTATCCTTACTTAGTTCTATCTCACGTGTAAAATTAAATTATATGAAGCCAGCCCATTGTAAGAGTGCGGCCTTGCACCCTGCCCAGCTGGCTCCAAAGCCTAAATTAAGCTCAATAAAAGACATTACGCTGTTTGCAACCCTAATTTTTGCTTGTTTGCTCCCCTAAAAGAATATTTTATCCCCCAAACCAAATATTTGCACCCCCAACCCAAAAATTTAGGCTCCGCTACTACCCATGCATTATTAATAGGGTGTATGTGGAAAAAACAACTTTCAAACTGGAGCTCCGCCTATCCAACGGGAATACAATACGTAAAATGGTTCATTTGTCCAAATATTTTTAAAACATGGTTATACTGGACGAGTAAAAATTATTACGGGTGAAATGGACAAAAAAAAATAGCAAGGATGAAACTGGATTCATCCTAGCTTAAACTTAAAAAATAGCGAGAATGAAACTGGATGCATCCTGATGCAAATTAAAAATAAGAAAAAGTATTTGACAATGGGTAGAGTGAAACTGTTTACATCCTGACTATTTTTACATTTTTGTCCATTTAAACAGTATCAAAACCTAGATATCTTTTTCACCCAGAAATTATTGATTTTGGTCTTTTTTTCAAAACTCCCCATTTATAATAGGGACGGAGGGAATCCGTACAACATCAGTTTGATCATCCAAGTAAAAGTTATCTCAGTCCAACTTGACTGAAAATTAGCAGCTTCTTGTTCAATCTAGATGGGTTTGGTTCCAGAGAGACTGGAATTAATCGTACGTTATTTTTCAATCTGACCCGAAGGTTATATAAATAAATAAATAAATAAGACTACTACTTGAACAGGATAATAACATTCAAATAAATAAATTGTATACTACTTGATCCCGTAGAATGAAGCACAACTTTGTGTAAAGCTAATACCAGGACTCTCAAACAGAAATTTAACAAGCTTGACAGCCCAACAGACACAATTACAGCTTGATAACAGAGAAACCAAATAAGGTAAACAGTAACAGTGACTCTAAACAAACCATTCACCAACAAATCCAATCATCTTCCAACATGCTAAAACTTCAAATCTATCTTTATTTAGAGTTTGAGTCGCCATTTTTATTCTTCACTTCTTCATCGTGGCCATTTTAAGAAGGTACCGGTTCCTTCTTTTACTATTCTCTTTTCAACAACACCTGCAAAGAAAACAAATAAAGACCGTTTAAGCTCAACATGATTATATGGATAAATTGACTTTGCAACTAAGAGAAATATTATCATTTAGAAGTAAAAAGGTTTTATTTTTACTCTTTTTTGCTCTATTGAAGTAACAAGCACCAATTTAGCAGGCTTGTGACAGCGAAGAGCACGATGAGAAATAGAACTTCACAAAAACATATAATAAGCCCAAAATATCCATGCTTGATACTACACAGGACATGAGCTAAAGACTAGAGAAAAAAAAATGGATATGCACTGATAGCAATGACTCACCTTGATCTCTGCCATTACCATTTTTATCATGGTAACCAGTAAGATGCACTTTACAACCAGTGCTCAATAGTTCAAAAACAATGTCATCTTCCCCCTCATCAAACTCCAAATCTAAAGAAATTGACTCTATCAAACTATTTCTGACAAACTTGCATATAAGGATTGGGTTCTGACTCCCAACCTTAACCTGAACAGCACACCAATATGTACTCAATGCCCAGACATGACCCCAGCTAACTAAAGCTGCCTGCAATTACAAATATGTTCAAATATAAGACAACATACAAATACATACAACAAAAAAATGGTTTCTCAAGTAAAGTACCTGAGTAATATGAAGCTTTCCTAGCATCTTATCATGTCGGCATATGTACGGTTTACCACATTCAAGTTCAATTCCTGCTTTTTCATAGCAAGGACATAAGCATCAGATCATTATCGTGGGAAAAAACACACAGTACTAAATCAAGAAAAAAATAGAACTTTGCAATATTAGTTTGTAGACCAGAGAATAGGAGAAGAAAAGTTACCCCAGAAACCCATTTCTTAAAGAGACTGTTTGTTGTTGAAGGGATGGGTCAGCTATGATGCTTACAAGGTTACTCTTTATCTAGTTAAATAAGGTCATTACCTACATTTCTTGTAATTTTGGACACTAAACCAATTCCAACCTCCATTCAACTCCCTCAACCTTACTGAATTCTCAAGAACATTCTGGAGAAGAGGGATGCACTACTAAAAGGTCAAATCTCCTTTGTTATCCTGAACCCTATTTACTTCCCTCCTTGTCCTATCAGCAACTAATCTCCAACTCCAGGGCACTACTATTAAAAAAATTATTATCTACGTTTCTCAAAGAGCAACTTATCCGAAAGGAATAATAAACCCCTTTCGGTGATATATACTTTTTGCATTTTAGTCTATTATTTTAGACTGTCAAAAGCCAACTATGGAACGTGTCAGAGGGAAATTGGGAAACTTGAATTTACTTATAAACCACGTTTCATTAAGGGAAGGCATTTTAGATTGAAATAACTAGCAGCTTCTTATAAAGAGAGAGAGATAGATTGATAAAGGAAGTCGCTATGCACCATTTAAGACCACCTGAGGCCCACATGGAGAGCCAAGTCACTGACACGAACACCTGATCAGGATGAAGCACAGCACCCCCAGTCCTATTCCCTAGATGCCTCTGACAATCCAGAAGAAGAAAACATCTAAAGTCAGATAAATGGTCATATCTTTGCATTACATTGATCAAATAGGTGTAGTAGTACTATACACGAGGTTATTTATGATTTAGGTTAAAAAAAGGTTCCTAGTAACACTTGAGAGAGTATGGTCTTTCAGCAAGCCTTTAACTTACCCATCTCAATTAGTTACAATCTTACTGGTCATACTGCTTGAGTTGGTTCAAATATAAGACAACATACATATACATCCAACAAAAAAATGGTTTCTCAAGTAGACTACCTGAGTAATATGAAGCTTTCCTAGCATCTTATCATGTCGATATATGTACGGTTTACCGCATTCAAGTTCGATTCCTGCTTTTTCATAGCAAGGACATATGCATCAGATCATTTTCGTGAAAAAAATAAAAAAATAACAGTACTGAACAAGAAGAAAAATACTAGTTTATAGCTTAGACCAGAGAATATGAGAATAGAAGTTACCCAGAAACCCATTTCTTAAAGAGACTATTTGTTGTTGAAGGGATGGGTTACTCTTTATCAATTTAAATAAGTTCATTACCTACATTTATTGTCCATTTTGGAGACTAAACCAATTCCAACCTCCATTCAACTCCCTCAACCTTACCGAATTCCCAAGAACATTGTGGAGAAGAGAAATGCACCACTAAATGGTCAAATCTCCTTTGTTATCCTAAACCCTATTAACTTCCCTCCTAGTTCTATCAGCAACTAATCTCCAACTCAGGGTCACTACTACTAAAAAATCATTATCCACGTTTTTCAAATAACAGCTTATCCAAAAGGGATAATAAACCCATTTTGGTGATATATACTCTTGCAACTCAACATATTCTTAGACTGTCAAAAGCCAATTACGGAACGGTCAGAGGAACATTGGGAAAAGTGACTACTTGTAAACCACGATTCATTAAAGGAAGGCATTTTAGATTTAAATAACTAGTGGCTGCTTGACAGTGCTGGTAGAGAGGGAGAGATACATTAGTGAGGGCCAGGATGAAGATCCAAGTCACTGTTAAAGAATACCTGGGAGGCCTAGATGGAGATCCAAGTCACTGAAACTAAAGCCTGATCAGGATGAAGCACAGGGACTCCAGTCCTACTCCATATATGCCTTTGAAACTCCAGAAGAAGAAAACATCTAGAATAAGATAAATGGTCAAATACCTGTAGTACTGTTAATACGAGTTGGGTAAAATAAAGTCACCCGACAAAATTTATTTACTTGGTTAAAGAAGGTTCCTAGTCAATTAGCTACAATCTTACTGCTTGAGCTGGTTCAATTTCAGCCTCTCTGTATCTTCCAAACTTCCCAGTGGGCATGGGATGCCAATTAGTTGTGGTACTGAAGCAAATGAAGTTGTGACATCAAACAGCAATACCATCACAAGGGTGTCATCTGCATGTGAGCACTGTGGTTTGATAAAGGAGAGACATGAATGGTTACAAAAGCATAACTTAGATCGAGTTTAATAAGCAAAAAGTGCTTCATGCTCAAATGAATCTTTAGAGGATCCATATCCTGCCTCCATGTGGCTCACAAGTTCACTGGCTATATTATATATCTCTTCCATTTGACAGTGATATTTGTCTTTAGCCACGAACCCATGTCTCTGACTTCTGACCTCTATCCAACTATAAGCAACTTCTTTTTCCAAACTCCTCTCTTTCATAAGATTCCTTACTCGACGAGCATCATCCCACCTGCCAGTTGCAGCATAAATGTTGGATAAAGACACATATCTCCCACTATTTCGAGGTTCCAACTCAAATAAAGCTTCTGCAGCCTTCCTTGCAATATCCAAGTTTCCATGGACACGACATGCACCCAGAAGTGCAGCCCACATCCCACAACGATCCAATTTACTAGGTGCAGTCTCAACAAATTTCACTGCTTCCTCAAGTTTATTATTTCTTCCGAGCATATCTATCAGAAGAGCATAGTGTTCTGACCTTGGACGTACACCATATTTTCCCATTAGCTGAAAGATACGCTGTCCTTCCGATACTAAACCCATGTGGCTACAAGCAGATAAAGCACCAAGAAATGTGATATGATTTAACGGCATGTCACCCACTTCAGTCAGCCTCTCAAACACATCTAGTGACTTTTTTGCAAACCCATTCTGAGCAAGCCCAGTTACTAGTGAATTCCAAGAAACGATATCCTTATCTGGCATCTGATCAAACAGTATACTAGCCGATTTCATGTCTCCACTCTTTGAATACATGTCAATTAAAGCATTGAATGTGAATAAATTAAGCAATTCTCCTCTGCTACTACTCATTCTAATAATGTGCCCATGTATCTGCTTACCACTTCCAATAAGTGCTAGATCTGCACAAGCACTCATAACGCTAACAAACGTAAAGGCATTAGGTGCAACTCCCAGATCCTGCATGTTCTTAAAGAGATCCAATGCCTCCTCTCCATGCCCATTTTGAGCTAACCCGGCTATCAAAGCATTCCATGACACAGTATTCTTAACAGGGATCTGATCAAACACTGAACGAGCGTCCTCTAATCTAGATGCCAGTGCATAAGCAACAACCATCGAAGTCCATGACACAACATCCCTTTCTGGCATTTGGTTAAAAAGCAAACTCGACGAATCAGGGTCATAACATTTCCCATACGCGTCAATCAAGGCATTATACATAATGAGATTCATATCCAATCCCATTACACTTACAAGTCCATGAACCTGTCTTACCAACTCCAATTCTCCCAAACCCGTACAAGCAGTAACCACACCAACAAACGTATAATTATCGATTAACATAGCACCACTCTGACTATACATTTTCTTAAAAACATCTAATGCTTCTAAATGAAACCCATTTTTAGTCAAACCAGATATCATAGAATTATAACTAACAAGATTTGGGTTCGGCATTTTGTCGAACACTTCACGAGCTTTACCAAAAAACCCCAATTTGGAATACGCGAAGAAAATTGTATTCCAGGAATGAGAATTCTTTACTGGGGCATCATCAAAAGCACTTTCGGCACATTTGACTGAATTACATTTTGCATACATATCTATGAGACGATTAGCAAGGAATACGTTGAGATTAAGAGCTGTTTTAATGAGGTGTGAATGAAGGGTTCTCCCAAGTTTGATGTTTCTGGTTTTTATGCATTCGTCGATTATTGATGTGTATTGAGAAAATGAAGAATCGATGGCTTTGAGGGAGTTGGATATAGACATGATGCCGTTTTCCTCCCACGTATTCGTAATGGTGGAGTTGATCAGAGGAAAGGTGAGTTATAATTATTTAGCGGGAAAGGTAAAACATATAATGTAGAGAGGGTGCTAATATCTCAGCCCTCTAACTTTTTTGGGCACCACTTTGTCCAGCCCGCCGAACATTTAAGCTAATATCTCAGCTAATTTTTTTTTTGAAGCATGAAATTTTATTATCAAACTAGTGGGCTATTACAATAGAGTATTCGATACCTGAAGATTCGGATACAAATGGATCAGAATGCCAGGAAACTACAATATCTCAGCTAAATGTATGTTAAGGCAGCTTTACTTTTCTATGAACCCTTGACTCAATTATATAATGGGTTACAGAAAAACTTCTGAATCCTGATATGTAATTATACACCTGACAAAAATATGAGACGAGCAAGATAGTGTATTCAGTCAAATTCAGATTCAATGTTGCTGGGGTTATTAGATTGCTGCCTCTATTATTATTAAGGGGCTTCAAAACGATTGCAAAGAGACTTCGAAATCTTCGGTTCATTATGGTCAGTGTTGACAAAATTCATTCATTTGAAACAAAAAACAATATTCATCAGAAGTATATAGAAACCAGGGACGGGCCTAGCAATGGGCTAAAAGAGGTTATAGCCCGTCCCTAATTTTTGGGTAAAAAATTTTTAATATAGAAACTTAGGTTAAATTTTATATTTAGTCCACATATTAGTTGTATTTAGCTAATTGTATGTGATTTTTAGCCCATACTATGAGGTGATCAAAATTTAAATCATGTTTAAAGTAAATAATCTTTTTCCACTCACTACCTTTCTACTCCTACTTTCTTCTCTTTTGGTAATCACTTTGTTTTTCTGTTATTTATATTCGTTTTAACTTTTATTTCCCTAACTATTTAATATTGTACGGGTGGATCACTATTTGGCCACTAATTATGTGATGTATTCCAAGAAAAAATTCCGCGACCTTCGGCCACATTACAATCCATCCCTACTCAAGGGAGAATCCTGGGTCCGTCCCTGATAGAAACCAGACTCAAAGGTTACTGATTGAGTCAAAATTCAGACTATAGTAGTCAAAAAAAAATGCTACTTAACCATTACATAAGGACATAAATATAGGACAAAGTATAAGAAGTAGAATTCTTTTTTAGGAGAAAGATAGTATCTAAGAATTGCAAAGAAAACAGATCGCTGCATCTTTCTATTCATCTAACATCCCAAGAAAAACGATTCTGCTTTTAGTGCAAGATAAATCTGATTCCTACATAAAAAAACGGGTACTTATTATTAATTGGCAATACCAACTACTTCGACTTCAAAAACCAGCCATGCTTCTGGTGGTACACCATCTCGTCCTCTGGCGGAATATTTGAAAACGACATACACATACTTATTATATAGAAAGAAAAAACAAAGTGTTCCCTAATCATTTTTGAGACAAAATGATATATATTTAGGGGTAATTATATTCAGTGTAAAATGTATGAAAATGTGGTAATGATATTACAGGATGTATTATTACAATTGAGTATTTTTAGATAACCTGTACAAACACAGGTGAGAGGTATTTATACAAAGATGTAATGACAGACAATAGTCAAGGTCAACAAGACTTGACCATAATATCCTAATACACCCCTCTCAAGTGTTACAGGAAGACAAGTAACAGTTGAAAGAAACAACAAATGCTCAACAAGAGCCAACAGTCTTTAGTAAAGAAGAAATAAAATCTACAAGAGCTAACACTCAACAAGATCCAATACTCAACAAGAGCCAGTATTTGCAGTAGATATCAAGTTGTATGTAAAGAAGTAACAAACTCAGTAGTACTGGTTGAAGTATAAGTTGTAGTTGAAGGATGTAATAAATCTGAAGTAGTATAAGAAGAAGTAACCAACCCAGATATCAACCTTGAGAAAGTAGAGAGCATAAACCCTTTGTAAACACATCTTCTAATTGATCTTCTGATCTCACATGAACAACTTTAATAGCTTCATCTTCCACCAGTTCTCTTATTGTATGGTAATCTACTTCTACATGTTTTGTCCTGGCATGGAAAACATGTTTAGAAGCAAGACAAATAGCACTCTGATTGTCACAGTTTATTTGCAAAGGATAAGAAACAAATATATGTAAATCTGCCATAATATAGGTGAGCCACTGTTGTTTTGCAGCAGCTGCAGTTAAGCATTTATACTCTGCTTCAACCGAATTCCTTGATACTGTTGGTTGCTTCTTTGAAGACCAGGAAATAATAGAATCACCCATAAAGACAACATACCCAGAAGTAGATCGTCTTGTATCAGGGCAACCAGCCCAATCAGAATTAGTGTATGCTAGTAAAGTGTGAATTTCACCTTTGTGTAAAGAAATTCCAGTCCCTAATGTTCCCTTTAAGTATCATAAAATACTCTTAACAAGTAACATATGTTGATCAGTTGGGGAATGCATAAATTGAGAGACATAGTTGACTCCAAAGCATATGTCTGGTCTTGTATGTGTAAGATATTGCAAGCTACCCACTATGGTTCTGTATTCTAGAGGATCTGACAGTAAAACTCCATCATGAACTGAACATCTCTTACTCTTGGCTACTGGTGTGTCACATGGTTTTCATTCAATCATATTTGCCTTTCTTAACAAATCTAAAGTGTATTTCTGTTGTTTAAGAACAAAAGCATCATCTGATCTTGTGACTTCAATTCCCAAAAAATAGTGAAGTTCCCCTAAATCTTTCATAGCAAATTCTTTACTTAAAGCATCAATCAATGTGTAAAGAAGAGTAGCTGAATTTCCAGTAAGTAAAATATCATCTACATAAAGTAATAAGACCATCATATCTGTATTTGTTGTGTAAGTAAACATGGAGTGATCATTTTTAGACTTCATAAAACCAAATTGAATTAAGAAGGTACTAAATCTATAGAACCAGGCCCTTGGTGCCTGTTTTAGCCTATATAACGACTTCTTCAGGTGACAAACATGATCTGGAAATTCAGGTTAGTGAAACCAGGAGGTTGTTTCATATACACATCTTCAGATAGATATCCATGCAAAAACGCATTGGATACATCTAGTTGTCTAACTACCCATCCATTTGTAATAACTAGAGTAAGAACAACTCTAACAGTTGTAGTTTTAACAACTGGTGAAAAGGTTTCACCAAAATCTTCTCCATCCTGCTGATTGTAACCAAGTGCAACTAGCCTAGACTTTAATGTATCAGTAGTTCCATTAGCCTTAAGTTTCACTTTGTAAACCCATTTACAACCCAGTATATTCATGTGAGGTTCTGGCTTTACATAAGTCCATGTTTCACTCAATCTAAGATCTTCTACTTCTTTTTTCATGGATTCTACCCATTCTATAATCTTAGATGCTTCCATATAATATTTTGGCTCAGTAATGGTATTTAAAGAACAAACAAAAGCATTTGAAATGGGATGTTTGACTGAATGACATGAGACAAAATCAGGAAAAAAAATCGGTGTTGAAATTCCTCTCATTGACCTTGTTACAACAGAGGGTTGAGGAGTAAGAGTAGAAGGTGTAGAAGAAGTAATATCAGAAGAAGATGGTGGTAAAGAAGAAGAATATGAAGGCGAAGTGCATAATACAAAGAACTTTCGTCAAAAATTACATGACGAGATATATGATCTTTCCTTGCAGCTGGATCATAACATCGATAACCCTTATGCATAGGGATATATCCAATAAAGACACACTTGACAGACTTTGGAGATAGTTTATCAGGTCTGTAATGACCAAGATAAGGAAAACACGTAGAACCAAAAAATGTAAAAGCGAATAATCAGAAGAGATTTGAAAAAGCATTTCATAATGATATTTCATATGTAAAACAGGAGTAGGAATCCTGTTGATGAGAAAAGTTGCAGTAAGAAAAGCATCATACCAAAAACTTTTAGGACATGAAGAATGAAATAGAAGTGTATTTCCCATCTATGTGATATGACGATGTTTTCGTTCTGCCAAACCATTTTGTTCTGGCGTATTTGGACAAGAAAGTCTAAGATGAATGCTTTTTGAGTCAAGAAATTGTTTAAAAACTCCTTTTGCAAGTTCACAAGCATTATCTGTTTAAAACCAAAGAATTTTTGTTGAGAAAAGATTTTCAGTGAGGGTTTTGAAATGTGTAAAACATTCTAAAGCATCAGTTTTTAGTTTCATAGGATAAATCCTGTGAAATCTGGTTGCATCATCTATGACAATATAGTATTTATAACCAGCAAGAGAAGATATTGGTGATGGTCCCCAAACATCATAGTGAATAAGAGATAAGGGTTGAGAAGCATGAAATTTGGAAAGATAAAAAACAAGTTTTCTACTTTTCACAATCTGACATGGATGACAAACATTTTCAGAAGTGTCATATTTCAAAGAAATAGACTTGTTAGAGTTCAAATGTTGTAAAATTTTCTTAGATGGGTATCCAAGTCTATTGTACCAAAGATATGAAGAAACAATCATAGAGGAGAAGGAAGTAAAATGATTATTGGAAGTGAAAGACAAATTTTTGATTGGATACAAGTTATTTACCATTTTTCCCTGAGCCGAAACTATATGGGAAGTTAAATCTCTAATTTCACAACTCCATGGATCAAACACAAAATAACAACAATTTTCCCTAGTGAACTGATCTACTAACAATAAGTTTTGAGCTAATTCTGGAACTAGTAAGACATTCTCCAATTGAAAACTAGGAGTAGAAGTATTTAATGTAGAACAACCAGTCTTGGAGATTGAGAGAGCCTTACTATTGCCTACGAACACTTTGTCTGATCCAGAATATGCAGAAGTACGATGAAAATTAGCTTGATCACCAGTCATGTGTCGAGAAGCTCCAGAATCTGAAATCCATGTAGAAGCAGCACCAGAAGGATCATCACACATAGCAGCGGAATTAACCTGATAACCACTAAAAGCTTGTTTTGTATTTTGCACATTTGCAGTATTTGATGACTCAGTACTAACTGGTGGATGATAGCGGAAAAAGCATCTACTTGCCCAATGTCCTGTCTTTCTACAAATCTGACACTCTATTGTTGAAAAATCCACAAAAGATCTTCTAGTAGCACCATCAGTCACATCTCCACTAGAACTAGTAGAACCATCTCCATTTTTGTATGATGTAGAACCATTATTTCTTGTAATGGAACCATTCTTAGAATTTTTAGGTTTACCCTTGCCATTTTTGCCACCATTATATGTGTTTTTCCCATAAAAAGCTGTAGGATTAGAAGTACCAAAAGTAGAACCTGTTTCCTGATATTGATGTTGATCTTGTAACCATTGCTCATGAGTCAGTAAGCGTGCCTTCAATTCTCCAAAATAGTAAGGTGTATCTCGGTTTTGAGAAGCGATAACAAAAGTATCATATTCTCTACCCAAACCATTCAATGCATACATTAGAATATCTGCATGAGACACCCTATCATTGATAGCAGCTAAAGAATTTGTAATTGACTTTAAATTGTGCAAGAAAACAGTTATAGATTGAGACCCACATTTTAACCCATGTAACTGAGCCCTGAGCATGTTTCGTCTTGCACCAAATTGAGATTGAAAGCTTGACATTGCCATATTTGCCTATCTGAAGTCATTCCAAGAACATCCCCAGAAATTGTAGGTGTAAAAGTAGCCTTAAGACAACTTACAACAAATCTATCAGCTTTCCTCCAATAAACCCATCTCGGATTAATACTTTGAACACCATTAACAGATACCTCAGTAGGAGCTTCAACAATTTCCCCATTCACATAACCATAAAGATCGGTTGAGATTAATACAGACTCAAATTGATCACGCCATAATAAGAAATTTGTATGATCTATGTGTGAGATGAAATTACCAATGTTATTGAACGGAAGAGGAAAATACCCAAAATCTCCACGAGATGAAGTATCAGCAGCGGAAAGTAAAGAACCGCCATCTTGATTGAATTGTTGTTGATGTTGTTGTTGTTGAACAGTATCCATCATTCCTCTAGTATTCGACAAGAGATTGAATTAGAGAAAGATAATGTATAGATGTAATTTTGTTAAAACGTATTGAAAAACCCTAAATTCCAAGAAAACAAGAAGCTAATTGGAATTTCAAATCAAGAAGTGGGAGAAGACCAGAAAATTGTTGAGACTTGTTTGATCTAATCGTGATTGAATCACTTTGTAAGAAAGATGTATTGAAAACTTATTAATTGCAGAGAAAATCCCAGATCGACCTCAATGATACCATGAAAATGTGGTAATGATATTACAAGATGTATTATTACAATTGAGTATTTTTCGTATTTTTCGATAACCTGTACAAACACAGGTGAGAGGTATTTATACAAAGATGTAATGACAGACAATAGTCAAGGTCAACACATAAGACTTGACCATAATATCCTAATAATGTACATTACCCCAAAGAGGGTGGAACTATTAGTCTTCTTTTATCACCAATGCGCATACCTGAAATATGCAAACAAGGTCTAGCATTCAGCTTGGTCACGAAACGGCTTTCTCATTATATGTTTTATGGTTATAGAATATATTATATATATTGAGATGAAATGTTTGTAATCCATCAACGTATATACCAATAAGCTTGAGTTCCCATACCCTTATGACTTCATATTTCCCAGTAATAAGATAAATTTGAAACAGTTTAATCAGTCGAGATGTATATATTTGTATATATTTTTAAGATCAAGTATGTCAATTGGGTGTAGTAGTTACTTAAACGGAAAGTGAAAGGGTCGCTGCCAATAGTCGATATATATTGAGAGCCATTGCTACTCAATTTTCCATTGGAATGAACACTGACCTGATGATTTTTAAAAGTTACTTATCGCTTGTCAAATTAAACTTCCTTTGCGTATGGCATTATATATATATATATCTATAACTCTTAACAATATTCGAGTATGTATACATGGAGAGGAGAGTACCGAAGATCCAGGAATAGATACTTTGGCACTGGTATCGTGGCCCATTACTAAAATTTTAACAACCAGGCCGTTGCCACAAGTCTTACTGTGTTCATCATAAAAAAAAAAGGTTGAAGAAACATCAATTCTACAGAAAAATGAAACTAAGAGTTGAGCCAAAAAACATTTGAATATTAAATGTCTCAAGACTCTATGCACAAAACACGCTATGCTAATACTGTTAATTACGGAATGAGAGTTCATTAACACTCTTGACAGAATGGAAGTATTAAGTTCTTCCCAAGATATTCCGTCCAATGTCATTCGATAATCGTAAATCTGTATATGCCTCTTCAGCCTATAATATAAAATAGTAAAGAGTACAAAAATATTTTCTTACTCTTCGATGTGGCCGTTGGCAAGATGGGAACCAGCAAGATGTACACTTGCGGTGCCAGTAACTTTAAAAACAACATCCTCCCCAAAATCAATATTGATTGAACACGATTCCTTCTTAAACTGCCAAAACGAGCACAAGAAAATTGGAGCGTTATTCCCTATTTTACACTGAACGACAATCCTTGATATTTGTTCTGCAGTAGTTACACCCAAAGTGGCATGCAATATCAAATTAAACATCAATATGTAAACTACTAAGATGTTTTGAATCTTTTGATAGATAATTATAATACCAAAAATTTGAGACTAAGCAAGGTATCAAAACTCAATAAATTTACCAAAAACAGAAATTGGTACACATGTTACCTTAGAAATGTGAAGCTTTCCTAGAGCCTTATCAAAAAAATGGGTAAATGGATTTCCTGGTTGTAACTCAATTCCTAAGAAGCAGTATCAAAAATCATTAGATAGAGATGATAAAAAATCAAACATGCATGTGCAAGTCAAAATACGGAAAATACTAAGAAAGAAACTAACCCCAAAATGCCATTTCTCCTAGGAAAGAAGACGCCAATAAGTCTGAGTAAATTAGATAGGTTTTATAGAAACAAACCAGCCTTTATATACACCTTGTAGGTTGTCGATTGAGGCACCAAAGAGAAAAAAAATAAAAAAAAAACTTCTTAATTTCCTCATCAATGACGACTCCCTTCGTATTCTCCTAAACTACACAACTTCCAAGCAATATTAGAAAATCTAACGACAACCCTTGTGTTTTGTTTATTCAGAAGACTGGCCATATTAAACACTTATTCCACGTAAATTCTTTTCTACGGATCCAATCAATTCAACTCCTCATCTCCCACAAAAGTCCAAATACAATGATGCCAATCCGCCCAATTAAAATTGAGGGCAAAAGAGTCATTCCAGGTACTAGTAGTGGAATATTGAATGGAAATTAAAAGATCTTTTTGATAACTCAACAAAGAAGAGGGTACATATTATTTATAGTTATTAGTCACTCACCGCCTATGACATACAACTGGAACAGAAAATAGAAGAGTAATCCTTACTCAGATGTCCGTACAGATACAACTGTTCACAGTTGTCTAGTGACAGAGTTATAGGTGAACACAGGCATAGACTCAAGGCACTCCTAGAATAAGTTCTTCAGTTCTATCAACCCCCCTCAAACTGAGCTGTGTATGAGGAAGAACACTCAGTTTGTTTCTGAGAAAATCAAATCTTGAAGATGTTAAACCTTTGGTGAAGACATCTGCAACTTGTTGATATGTAGAAATATAAAAGACCTGTAGAGTTTTGGATTGAAGTAGTTCCCTGATGAAGTGCAAGTCAATGGCCACATGCTTCATTCTACTATGAAGAACTGGATTTGATGCTAAAGCAATAGCACCCTTGTTATCACAACCTAAGGAAGGAGAGGTATCAAGAAAAACATGTAGACCCTTCAGTAACTGACATACCCAAAGAACCTCAGCTGCAGTGTGAGCTAAAGATCTGTATTCAGCCTCAGTAGAGCTCCTAAACACTGTAGGTTGTTTCTTTGAAGACCAGGATATATGATTGGTGCCAAAAAAGACACAATAACCGCTAGTGGACCTTATGTCATCTGAATTCCCAGCCCTTCCAGAACCTGAATAAGAAGATAAATCTTGCAATCCCTTTTTAAGAACTATACCATAATCAGTAGTACCTTTCAAGTATCTAAGTATTCTCTTGGCAGCAACTAAATGAACAGTAGTAGGATGACTCATGTGCTGACAGACATGATTGACAGAGAAACTTATTTCAGGTCTTGTCCAAGTGACATATTGTAAAGCATCTACAAGAGATCTATACTCAGTTGGATCTGTCAGTAAATCTCCATCCGTGGCACTAAGTTTGTTGTTTGTAATAGCTGGTGAAGAACAAGGCTTAACACCCATCATATTTGTCTTTTTAAGAAGATCAAGAATATATTTAAAATGAGACAGGTGCATTGATGAGGTATTCCTCTTGATATCCAAACCCAGGAAATAATGAATTGGACTAAGATATTTAACTGGAAATTGAGAGCCTAAATAAGATATAACATCATCACAATAGCTTGAGGAAGATCCAGTGATTAAGATGTCATCAACATATATAAGTACTGTAGTTATGTGAGAGCCGGACTTGTGAATGAATAGAGAATTATCATCCAGAGATGTAGTAAAGCCAATGGAGAGAAGAGTATGCATTAATTTTTCATACCAGGCTCTAGGAGTCTGTTTAAGCCCGTAGATTGATTTGTGAAGCTTACACACATAGTGTGGGTGATCCTTATCTTGAAATCCATGAGGTTGAGTCATGAAAACATTTTCTTGAAGATCTCCATGAATAAAAGCATTACTAATGTCTAATTGCTTAAATGACCAATCATAATGCACATCTAAAGATAATATTAACCTGAGGGTAGTAGGTTTAGCAACTGGACTGAAAGTCTCAGCATAATCTATTCCTTCCTGCTGATGATAACCTTTAGCTACAAGGCTAGCTTTCAATCTTGCAATGGTGCCATTAGGATTATATTTGACTTTGAAGACCCATTTACATCCAACCACATTTTGTGAGGGATCTGGAGGCACTAATGACCATGTGCCTGCATCCTGGAGAGCAGTAAACTTTTGATTAAGTGGTGGTATCCATGCTGGATTCTTAATGGCTTGAGAGTATGAAGTTGGTACTGGAGGAGTAATGTTTGTCAGAAAAGCAGCTGGCAAAGGATATTTGGTAGAAAAATAGACTTTAGGTTGTACATACCATACTTGGATCTAGTATGCATGTTGTGTGTTGAAATTGTTGTAGGAAAAATAGTATCAGTAATAGAAGTATCTTGAGCATAAGTGGAGGGCACTGCAGGTACAACTGTTGGTGGTGGTGTAGCAGGAGAATGCTCAGATGGTGATGTTGTTGTCTCTGAAGTTAAAGGTAGTGATATGGTTTGTGCTATAGCAGTGGAATGCTCAGACTGTGATGTTGGTGTTTCTGAAGTAGGTGTTGAATGATGAAAATATTGCTTATCTGAAGTATTGTTAGAAACATCAAATAGTTTGCAAGCCAAAGCAGGAAATTGAGATTCATCAAACTGAACATGTCTTGACAGATAAACTCTTCTTGTCTGAGGATCAAAGCATCTGTACCCTTTGTGAGACTGAGAATAACCAAGAAAAATACACAATTTGCTTCTAGGTGCTAGTTTATGCTGAGCATAAGGTTGTAGCCAAGGATAGCAAGCACATACAAACACTCTTAAGTTGTGATAATTTGGTGAAGAGCCATAAATAACTTCATAAGGAGAGACAAAAGATAAACTTGCAACTGGTAATCTATTTATAAGGTAGTTAGATGTCTGAAAAGAATCTACCCAAAAAGAATATGCTAAATTTGCTTGAAGTAATAAAGTTATTCCAACACCAACCAAATGTTTGTGCTTGGATTCAACCACCCCATTTCGTTGAGGTGTTTGAGGGCAGTGTTGTAATATTTCGATTGCGGTAAATAAGGGTTTGTTGCTCGGACTTGTAAAGATTTTTAAAACAAAAATATATACAAAATTTGTCACAGGATCAAGAGATACTAGGACTCAGGATTCCACCAATTCTTATACTCATGCGAAACAACTATTAATTCTAGACAATTATAGCTTATAATGATAACATATATCGACTCTTTTCTTTGCGAAAAATATATTTTATTAAGTATTAGATGTAAATCATAAGCATGATGCATCAAGAGTTCCTAGACTAAGCATACATCATCAGATAAAATCACAAATTATCAAGAAAAATCATAAATCAACTTATAATAGTGCAAATAGTCATAAAAGAATTTAATAGAATTACTCATGCATAAAGAATGGTTTCCTCCATCATCCCAGTATTGGGGTTTACCTACTCATAATAATCATGTTCTTAAAATACATACTTGATGCTCAAAATATGATTAAAAGAGTGGAAAATATAATACAGTGAAACTACGACCCTCTTTAAGAGTCCGGAGAAGAACGATACTTTAGCACTGCTGTTGAATAACGACGCAAGTCTGCTGCTGCTAGCACTGTTGAAGAACGACGGCCCTGGAGGGTCCGTTCTTCGTCTTCTTCTTCCTCCTCGAGCAGCAGCAGCAACAGCAGGAAACGTTTCCTGCAACTCCTGTTCTTCGCTCCTCCGGTCTCTCTCTGGTCCCTGCTCGACCCCAAACACTTGATAAACCTTATCTCAATTCTCAACACCTCTTATATACTACACAACCCCAAGAAATCCCGCAAAATCTTCTCTTTTTTTCCTTGCTGCCAAGTTATGTAACTTCCCTGCAGTTTGAGAGAAAATCTCTCCTGTTGATTTTTGTACGCGTCTTCTAGCTATTTTGTTGTCACCAAACTCTCCCAGGACTTGAACCATACTAGATAGACGTCTATCCAGCGTGAGACTCTCCCAAAAAATCTCACAAAATATTTGAACATGAACAGAAAGAGGACTACTTTGTTTGGACTTTGATTGCTTCCTCCGACTTGTCCAGCCCAATTGGTTGGATCTAAACAATCCCATAGACCCTGTTAAGCTCTAAGAAGACAAGCCCAACCAAATTTAGCTATTGAATCTCCATGAAACTCGTTCAAATCTTCAATCCAAAATCAACAGTGTCTACATGCATTTTTCCCGCCAAAAACCATTATTTGAAATTTGAAGAAGACCTCCCCCTATCCAGTTCAGGGGTACGAATAGTAAGTTGGGCTGAAATATAATTCCTGGGGTGGAAATAACCAAATCTTGGGTGCCTTTAGTAATTTTTCTTGGATGTTTTCCGAACTTTTTCGGGCTTCCTCCAGGTTATTTCTGGGGTACTTCCGGTATACTGTCAACGGAGCTCCAAACGCCATATTTTAGCCAATTTCGCCGCAAAATCTTATTTCTCCAAAAACACCTACAAAGACATAAAATAACCAAATAAGTACAAAATCGAGCACTAACAATATATACAATTGGGACAAATTAGACACATAAATGCGTCTATCAGGCAGCTATATTGATGTAAGACTCTAGTAGAAACAAGAAAGTTATGTAATTCAGTTGCTATGGATTCCCCACCACCATCTGTTCTGATTACCTTAATCTTCAGGTCAAAATAATTTTGGACTTGATTTGCAAAATCAACAAAAACAGAAACAAAGTCCGACTTTCTTATTAATGGGAAGATCCAACAATATTTGTTGTAACCATCAATGATGTTACAATAGTAATTATATCCACTATTAGATGTTACAGGACTTGGTCCCCACAAATCCATATGCAATAACTGCAATGGTTTATTGGATACTGAAAAAGAATCCTCAAATGGCAGCCTATGTGATCTACGTAGCTGACAATCAGTACAAAAAATATGCTATTTTGAGAGGTTAACAACTAACTGATGACAGATTCTTTGAAATGACTGGAATGAAGGATGACCAATCCTTTTGTGAAGAGTAGAAGCAGTTACTTTAGTAGCAGCAAGTGCAGTATCTTTAACAACAACAAGTCCAATGAAATTATCATCATCTGAAGGAGTATTGAATGTTGATGAAAAACTGGAAACATCAGACAAATGCATTGAATATAGTCCATTTCTACTATGCCCTTGGAAATTATTCCTACCAGATTTGAGATCCTTAATATAGAATTTATCAAACTCAAAGGTTATACTACAGTTATTCTCCTTAGTAAACTTATGCACAGAAAGAAACTTATGTGAAGCAGTAGGAACATGTAAAATAGTTGGTAAAACAACTTTGTTGGTGCATAAAATTTTTGTAGTAGAACCTATGTAAGATATTGACATACCTTCACCATTAGCAGTAGAAACTTGCTCATTACCAGTATAAGATTGACAATCTTGCAGGTCTGAAGAATCTGAAGTAATATGGTTTGTTGCTCCACTATCTGCATACCATGGATTCTCATCAAGAATGTCAGCTGAAGCCATCATAGCATGTAAATTCTGTGGAATTTGTCTTCCTTGATAGGAAAAATTCATCATGTTAGGACATTCAATGGCAGTGTGACCAGGTTTGAAGCAGATTTGACAATGAATATGATTCTGTATCAATCTTGGTGTAGTAGAAGAACTAAAATGGATTTCTCATTGATAATTGAGATGCAGAAGATGTGGATGGGAGAGTGTTTTGATATGGAAAAGGTGTAGAAGGTGGAGAAGATTTATAAGGTGTATGTGGACTAAAAGAAGTGGAAAATCTTGGTGAAAAATAAGATGGAGAAGGACCAAATTTTGGTGGATATGAGGATTTAGTTGGCCTCAAAGCAGCAAATGCTTTGGATTCATCAGGATGAGTTGCTGATTTAGAT
The DNA here is from genome assembly GCF_003573695.1 of Papaver somniferum. Classification (NCBI taxonomy): domain Eukaryota; kingdom Viridiplantae; phylum Streptophyta; class Magnoliopsida; order Ranunculales; family Papaveraceae; genus Papaver; species Papaver somniferum. The sequence goes on from NC_039365.1 coordinate 31,246,053, forward strand.
CTATCCTTCAATATTATTTCTTCACTCAATAACGGATTATGAAGTTCTCCAATTGTAACAGGTAGATTTCGAACTCTAATAGACGTAGAGAAAGAATCGAAAGCAGAATTGAGACCATTAAGGACATAAACTATGATTTCACTATTACCAACTTTAGATCCAGCAGCAGAAAGTGAATCTGAAATCTTCTTTATTTCATTTAGGTAATTGATGATAGAAGTGTTACCTTGTTTGAGTGAAGAAAGTTTCATCCTGAGTTGAAGAACATGTGTTGAAGAACCAGCTGCAAATCTTTCTTCAATCGATTACACTCTCTAAAATTGTCGACTGAATCCATAGGATCAAGGTTTGATCTTCTGCTTGCCAGTGAGTATACTCAGGATTAATAGTATCTTCAGTAGCAGATTGTCGAGTAACGTAAACAAATTTGAGAGGACATGGATAAGATCCATCTATGAAACGAAGAACATTAAAACGTTTGAATAAAGGTAAAAGTAATGCTTTCCAGGTCAAGAAATTGTGATCCTGGAGTTTTAAAGGAACAATACGAGAGATAGTGTTGAGAGGAATCTTAGAAATGTTTGATTCCATAGTAAAAACTGAAAAAGTAAATCAAGAAAATTTAAGAGTTGCAGTTTAATGGCGGAAGCAAAGAAAAAAAGTTCGGGCACTTATGGCTCTTGATATCATAGTGGAATATTGAAGGAAAAGTAAAAGATCTTTTTGATAACTCAACAAAAAAGAGGGTACAGATTATTTATAGTCATTAATCACACACCGACTATGACATACAACTGAAACATAAAATAGAAGAGTAATCCGTACTCAGATGTCCGTGCAGATACAGTTGTTCAGGGTTGTCTAGTGACAGAGTTATAGGTGCACACAGGCATAGACTCGGGGCACTCGTAGAATAGGTTCTTCAATTCTATCAACTAGCCCACCCAGTCTCATGAACACTACTCGAACCTGAGCCTCCTCATGAGCGCGACCTAGGCCTAAGCCTCACGAAAATAGGGGATTTGCACTTTTGTTTTGTTCTTGTTAAATTCACAGATTTGCATTTTTCTAAAGAGGGAATTAAGATTCGGATGATCTAGGATTTGTATATCCTTGTTGGATTGACAAATTGCCACTAGTAACACACACATAAGCTGCTGCTTTTATCGAATTCAAAACAAGATAATATGATGACCATCCGCTCAAACACGAAAACTTGAATCCAGGTAATTCAACCATGGAAAAACTTGAGCCCAAAATGTTTTACTTGTTTTTCTTTTGAGTGAACGTTGTTATATTTTGTACATCGAACGATTTTACTCCCCCAAAGCACAACAAATATGGACATTAAACGGAATTTGAAATTTAGGCGTTGACATGCTCCTAAATTTATAATACAGTGACAGCATAACTCAAATAAGCCAATGTTCCCATTACCATGGCAAAGTTAATTATGCCTGATTTTATTTTGCTTTCTTAAGGTTGTGCGCAAGTGTGGTAAAATCTACTTCTATTGCGCATGCACTATTTATCCGATCATCAGAAATCTAGTCAAACTCATAGGAGTTTAACCCGCCTGCAACATAGTTCACATTTGCCACAACTATCCCAGTGTGTAATGTTGTTCTTGGTAACGATTAATGTTAAGTTCACAACATATTTTCTGCATTTCACAATTCGAAGACACCAAATGCATAAATCTACGCTAAACAGAGAATGCTGTGTGTTTCAAAAAGCAAAATAAATTTGATAGTGCAGAATTCAAATGGGACTTGACGGTTAAAGATAAGGATAGAAGACATACTAAACAAACGGAAATCAAGGCTAGCAATTTTTGCCTTACATTGACAAGAAAACAAGGTACTACAGATAATAGAGGACGACCATGCAGGAATTCGCTTTATAAGCCAAAGTCATGCACCACAAACAAAATTAGAATTAAAAACTAGGGTACTTGGGGAGATCTTTAGCTTCCTGGTTAAAGTGTGAAAGCTCGCCTGTTAACTTTAGAGGAATTTGAGTCATTGGACACTATCAAAGAGAAAAAAAATACTAAGAACAACCCTTCACAAGCTTCTGAAGCTGCAGTTGAAATGCCCGCCTAACTGCCTCCACTGCTGCATGACCTATCCAGTCTCTTGTGAAGAAGATGCTGTTTTACCCATGTAAGCAGCAGCTAATCCCGACGCTCCTGCTACAGCATGAGCATAAAGAGTATCATCCTCGATAATCTTTATCTTTGTTCCTTGGGTTAATGGCTGGAAAGAACTCATGGTATATCTAGTTTTAGCACCACAAGCAACCATTGCAGAATTAGCAACTTCAACAATTCTAGTGATGGATTCAACAGTATCCAATCCAAGACTTATCAAGAAGGCAATTCTATCACTACCCGGCATTGCACAGTTCTTAGCAGCATGCATATAAGGTTTCTGACCTTCATACGCGACCAAAAAAGTCTTGTTGAATGAAGGATTGACCATAATGCTAAATTCCACCATAAAAGCCAAACTAGCTACCTCAAGAATTTCATTATGCAGAAGATTGCCTACTCCAGTAGGAATAAGTCCCCCAAAACCCAAATGTTTCATTGCTATTGGAAGCTTGAAAGTCTGGGCTGGATATCTTGTTGAATTATCAGGAAATCTGTTTCCAAACTTTACAGGGTTACGAAATAATATCAGACTAGCAAAATGAGGAAATAACAAAATCATTCTAGAAAATGTCAAAGTCATCGGGGCAAGAATACTTTTCTCCTTGGCATTCTTTCTTGTATAAAATCCCCATTTCTTGATCAACTCTTTGATCCTTGTTTTTCCTTCTGGTACGGTTTTCTCAATCTGGTCTTCTCTTATATTTCCTCTTAAGAGACCGATAGAAACAATTTCCATTATTTCACTAAAAACGGTTTGTTTCTCCATACTGTTATCATTGGCAATCTTAAAAATCTGCTCTAGTAAAGCATTTGCATCATATCCGTCATGAACACGTGCAACCTGGCGGGATGAATCAAAATCACATAACTGAGAAAACGTATTCCGCAACTCATCGGCAATATCCTTCCCAAAAAATGGAACACACATTTCTACTAGTGATGAACTGTACCAAGAGTTCTGAGTAAAAAAGATAAGTTTATTGAAATGAAGCTGCCTTTTTATGAACACGTTGAGAGTGTGTCATTGATTTCTCCAACCCTCCAAAGAAGAAAAAAACCCTTCTTCCTTCCTCATCAATGACCACTCTCTTCGTATTCGTTATCTCCACAACTTCCAACTAACATTTGAAACTCTAGTGCTTATTCAGAATGGTCAAATTCTTCATTAAATTCTTTGTTTTGGGGAACCCAAACCCACTGACTCTTCTTCTTCCAAAATGACTCAGGTTTTGAATTGAACATATCTAGTCAAGCCTTTATGTTAAACGGTAACACAAAGCATAATTAATGACATACTTCTAACTGCATGTTGGGCTTGTGCGCAGCAACCATGTGCAAAACTAGACCTTTAATGGAGTCGTTTTTAAACATGATGTTGTTTTGAGTTCTACCTAAAGCTTCTTTGAGCACTCCTATTTTCCCACGAACCTCTAATGAACACATGTTTTCAATTCAAAGTCTCGAACTAATTCAATCTAACATGTCTGAGAAAGTAAAGACATATTTAAAACTAGACAAGTAAAAAAGAAGAACTGATCAGACGTGAGATCGTTTCCGTGGATGCAAATTCTTCTTCTAAAGCTTCGATAGCAGTCCGTTGTGAATAGTTTTGACGACTCCATTTTCCTTCGGGTCCAATTCATTTGCTGAAATACTTGGTGGGACATCGACGGCAGGTGAGCAATTGAAGAACCCATGTGGCTGCAAAAACACAAACACGACAAAAGGCACGTCAGAAATCCTAAACCTTTTGTTTTTTCCTTCTATGTCATAGAAAGCTAAATAAACGCAGTGGTTGAGATTTTTAGTTCTCAAAATGCTAGCAAAAGGAAGCAGAAAGAGGAACCCTTTTTTTCATGTAAGATATGCAAACACTTGATCAAAGCGGCCAACCATTTCCTATACTTCTTATTTTGATCATGAAAAATCCAGAATATGCATTATTGACAAAGGTACTTCAAACTAAGGTTAAGTAAAATACCACAAGTGTAAAGCCAATGTGCTCCACCGGCATCACAGGCCAGTCTTCCAATCGAGGAACATGAGTGATTCCAAATACGTACCTGCAATTAATAAAAGAAAAATTATGAAGATCCAAAAGGAATACTAAAAGTATGAGAACAGAAAAACAACATACCAAACTAAAAAATAAAAGAAAAATAAAACTGACCAGAGAACTATGTTTGTTTCCTCAAGGGAGCGGTTTTGCTTGACCCATGTAGTCAAACCCTCACTTTCACGTGGATTTTGATTTGGAAATTCACCTCCTGGATACATCTCGTCATGAGCATATTGTGTAACCCATAGATTGTGTTTTAGAAAAGCAGCTCTTCTCATAAATTTGGCTTCGGGGCGTGCCAAAGGCAAACAGTTTGAACCGGGCATAAGCTTATAGCCTGTAAGCTGCCCTGTGCGGTTGACATTTCTTGTGTTCTTGATCTGGATTGATAATCAAGACCAGTTTCAACATTAGGGAAATCCAGCATAAAATAAGCTTTACAATTTGTTCGACAGGTCATGCATTTACGTAGTAGCCAATGAGGGCATATCGTGAAATAACTATTGGGTTTCAACTACAACAACAGCACAATGAATACAAAGTAAGATGACTTACAATCCAGTGGCGAGCTGATAAAGGATTACAGTCACGCATAGCTTGCATCTCAGACTTGAGCAGTTTTTCTTCTGCGTAGAAAGCGTTGTTATGAATATTGTTCTTCCCAGGTTCTTCGACTTTCACATCCACCTCAATTACCTACAAGTACAAGGTGTTAAAACGTAATCTTATCCACGACATATGAAGAAAAATGCATCATAAAAGACCCATGAATATACAAGTGTTACCTGGTTGGACGGTTCACCGGGCTTACAATCCACAGCCATGTCCATACGAGAAACAAAGAAGTGTTGATGTACTGGTGCATATAATCCTGGAGCTATTGTTGTGCCATATTTCCTGGATTCACCTGGTTGTATTGCTCCTAAGCTGAGAATGCCAGTTAGCTTAACCTCAGCTTCTATTTTTCCGTCCTGTGATATTTAACAAGATATTGTGTGAGCATAATATGCACTCTAGTACAAACTCTAGTAATTAAATTTTCGACCATGACTGATAATGAACACTAGTAAAAGGATATGCAAATCCCAACTTGCCTGATAGAAATGCCAGAAGAATCCATACTCGTAATTAGCCACAGTGCAGAAAAAGGATACTGTGAGCCTTCTAGACCTTCTAACTTCTGCTAAGCCAGACCTCCAATCTTGATGTTTCCACAGAATACCATGGTCCTCCTCGTGCAAACACACACAATTCTCAATCGTCTCTACTCCCCCAGTGAAGTTTGTAAAATGGGCATCAAAATACTTGATGGAGCCCAAACAATCACACCCCTGCAATGATTAATCCGTTTTAGCCAAGGCAACACCTATCAAACAAAAAGTGTAGATATGAAAAGAAATAAAGCGGACAAAGAGCAAGAATCAAAACTTATCCTCACCTTTTTCAGAGAATGAGCATTTTTACCCAGGCCATCTTCTCCTGCATCAAATGCATTTTTCCTGTAATGTGGCTCATTTGGATCACCATATGGAACCACCATCTCAACAAAACTCAGCCTGTGAGCTACAGGTCTCCGTCCCGCACTACCGTCAGTATATGCAATGGAATATATAACCAAACCCTCTCTAGGAGTGAAACCAACCCGAAAGTTCCACTGCACACCAGCAATTAGATACCATTAGCATTTACATTTAATATGAATAGAAAAATAGAACGATGTCAAACACATGCATATATTAATGAATAGGGATCACCTTTTGCCATTCTACAAACTGTCCATCAACACGAAAGCTTGGTCCTTCTGGCTGAATAATCTGTAGGGGCTTCACATCACTACGGTCAACACCTCCTCGTGTATCACCGGCAGTATAGTTTCTTAATGGATCAACTGGAGGAAGAGGAACAAGTTTCCTATCCTCAAATTCAATTACCACCATATTTTGCATATCAACCAGAACATAAATGCCTTCAACTGGTCGTGCGTAACCGTTCTCCATAGGGCAGTCACTCTCCGTTCTACAGAATATGAGTGGTTTAGCAAGCCTTCGGCTAGGAGCATCTCCGTCGCTGTAGTAGCCTACACACCTGCAAAAAGAATTTTTAAGCCAAAGCAAAACATGAATAGACAGCGCAAGACATGAGGTTAGGATTCAAACGAAAGCAACTAACTAACCATGGATCAACCATGACAAGATCCATATCCTCAATTCCCCTCTTCTTCATTGCCTCCTGAAATGGAGGGAAGTCTTTCACAACAGCTTCACACTCAGCATATTCCACGGCATCCATGGGAGGCTGCACATCAGGTATAACTTGCGAAGAGATAACCTTTCCTCTATTTGGACCACCACGAGTTGCAGCATGAACTTCAGTCAGCTCAACAATCCAAACACTAGTCTCATTTGATTGTTTGTTGTACACTACAAGTCTAGCCCGTCTTGCGGGAAGTTTGCCAGGAAGGAACGCGCCACCTTTTGATTTAGGAAGCAGTGATGGCTGGAAAGGTGGAAAAAAATATGCATCTGCCAGTGCAACAATATTTTTATCCGGCTCCAACAAAACCACTTCGATAAACCGCATACTATCCCTAACCTCAGGAGTGGCTCCAGCAGCTCTGACTGTCCCCACAGCAACTGAGATTTCTGCAGCTGATAAAGGGTCCAAGGGGTGGCTGCTTTGAGCTCTCAACATTATCTGGATACCTGTAACAACAGAGAATGGCCAGACCAATCACCAATTAGACCGCTAATTCAGATTAGACGTAATTGAATGCCATGATTTAAAGATTTAAGGACAAAAACTATACTGAAATTCAATCGAAGAATATATACCTTTGGAAGAAGGATCAGACAGATTAGTTGATGCAATTATCTTCTTCTGTTGTTTTTCGTAATCATCGTTGTTGTTATCATTAATATTCCAATCTTGTACAATCTCAGTAGAAACAACTTCACGATGCATTAATGATTCCAAAGTTGATGAAGAATCACTGCAACAGTGTTTATTACACGTTGTTTTTTCCGAAGTTGGGGCCATTGTAATGGATTTGAAAGAGATCACCCTTACTATTACAATCTTCTTTTTTACTTATAGTATTAGCCCCTTCTCTCCCACAATGAAATCAATCAGTATTGTACTCCGTTTCGGATAGTTTCAGAGTTCCTAATGGAATCAAACACGCTAGGAAGAGAAGAACAATCTGTTTGGATTGCCGATTATAGCGCATTGCTCAAGTCCACCAAAACCAAATAGTCCTGGATATATTTCCTACTATATTTCCGAGTTATTGGAAAGTTTGTTATTTCGATAACTACTGTTAACTACCCACCTTCCCCTGCTGTTTGTTGTTCCACTTTGGGCTTGCGTATAGGCCAACTACAGTTAACTTCGCATGGCTCACTAATATGTCTATGTCTAGGGTATGGACGTTTTTTTTTCCTTGTTTTCCTCCGGCAAACGGGAACTCTTACGGTAGAAATTTGAAACTCCATTAATTCATATTCCATTATTTAATTATTTCTCTGAAGTGTAATTCTCTGATTCTAATTACTCTTACAAAATCTAAAATTTAACGCGTTAGATTAATAATTTTGTTGGTACCAAGAGCATTAATTTATAAAGTCATTAACAAAATTGCAACCAATAAAACCAGTTATGCATGTACTTATTTCTCCATTACAATGGGTTTATGTGAGGATAGGCAGATTATAGATGGTACATTGATTGCAAATGAACTTGTAGACTCAAGGTAGAATCTGGTATGCCTAGTATTATTTGCAAGATTGATCTGGAGAAAGTGTTTGACAGGGTAAACTGGAACAAATTGGAGTATGTTTTGAGAAAAATAGGCTTTGGTGGAAGATGGTGCAAATTGTTGAAATTTTGTTATTGCACTGCTGCCTTTATGTGTTGACTAACGGGTCTGTTTTTGGTTTTTTTAACAACACACGGGGAGTTCGACAAGGTTTCCCAATCCCCCTTTACTTTTCAGTATAGAAATGGAGGGTTTTTAAAGATTCATAGACGGAGCTGCTCATATAAAGCTTTTCGAGAGTTATTCAGTGACTCAAAATGGAATGATTGTGAACCATTTACATTACGCAAATGACACAATCTTCTACGTGGATAACAAAAGAGAGGATCTAATCAACTTATTGTCGATTCTTCGCTGTTTTGAGTTTATTGCAGGTCTTAAAGTTAACATGGCCAAAGCAAAGCTAATTGCAATAAGGAATGTCCCCATGTCAACTGGGCTAAGGAGTGGGTTGCATGACGAAAAAAATCCCATACATGTATCTACGAATCCCCTTAGGAGCTATATCCTCCAATAAGTAAATTTGGGATCCTTTTATTGCAAGATTCGATGCCAACCTTACAATGTGGCAGCGAAGTTCTCTCATTAAAGGTGGTAAGCTGGTTTTATTGGGTGTATTCTGACCTCCCTGCCAATATACCATTTTTATCTCTTCAAAGCTCTGGTGTTGGTAATTCATATCTTAGAAAAGAAAATGAACAATTTCCTTTGTGAACAGAAACCTGGCAGGAAAAAACCCCATTTGGTTAATTGGAAACTTCTATGTTCTTATAAATAAACAAGTGGTTCCGATGTTCTCAATCTCAATGTCATGAACCAGGCTTTTCTTTCAAAATTGTGCTGGAGTTTTAGTATCAAAATCTCACATTTGGTACAAACTCATCGCAGAGAAATATGGATCACATACAAAGGTGGTAGGCTTTTCTTTTTGTTATTCAAATGCTTCAACAACGGTATTTATTTCTTGAATATTTGCAGGAATTTGTGTTGTTGAAACTTGGAATCAAGCGTATGAAAAATAGAGTCAAGAGATTGTTATCTAGTGTGATATTTGGTCTTTTGATTCTTTTATTCTCCATATGTAAAGAGTTTTGTTAAGTTGAATTCACCAAGCGTTGGTATGTCAAGTTTGGTTGTCATATTTTAGCTCCAAAACTCAAAGCTGTTGTATGAGATTACTAAAGTCAACTTCGCTTGGTTAGACTATGAACAGTAGAAATACTGAGACTTACTCGTATTATTTTACCCTGTAATCTGAAATGCGCATTATGGCCCAAATTTAAAATTTTATGCAGAGGCGAGAATGGGGCATGTACTAGCAGTGGTCTGACTGTTTATGTTTAATAGCCATTTCTGGTAATTCCCTTAATTTATTTTTGTTTGATATACCTGTATCATCGTCTTGGTGCCTTGGGATGGTTCTTGGTTGGTAAAAATCAAGAGCCGCTTGAGATATACTTACCCTTAAAACAGTGTCCAACTTGGTCAAACAACAAAAAAACAACCACACATTAGTTTGGTAACATGTCCTTGAAATCTAATAAATCCTTGGTGAATTTCCAAATTTTGAAGAAGTGGGGAAAACATGCTAATCTACTTTCAAACAAATACATGCCCAAAGACTTCCCAAATATTCATCATTCTTTTTCTTTTCTTCTTTTACATCAAAAGAGCAAATTATGTAAAATTTTCTAATATACAGAAAATGTGACAAAGAAACGAAACAAAGTTACATGGACTAATGCATTACTGTCTCACAATTACGTATGAAAGTTGATAAACTAAAACCAGAAAACAACCCTGAATAAACATTACTAGTTGTTCGAATCCTTATGTTGACGTGGAGCTATTGAGTTTACTTACTCCTTGTATCTTAGATGTAGATAATGAAAATCTTTTAAAAATACCTGCTATTGAGGAAATCAGACACAATAGCCCAAGTGCCTTCATGAAAAATACCGGGACCTGATGGTTTTCAGATTGGGTTTTATACATATAGTTGGGAGATAAGTTGAGAACGATATAGTTAAATTAGTACAATTTTTTTTCTTTAAAACTTAGACTTTTAATCCCAATATGAATGTTACTTATCAGACTTCCAAAAATAGAATGCCCATCCACTCCAAATGATTTTTCGACCTATTAGCTTGTGTAATAAAATGTTATCTAAGTTAATGGTCAATCTTATGAAACCTAGCACATAATCTACTTGATAGCATCAAGAAAAAAGAAAAAAAAACATAAAGTTGGAGACATAGCCATTAAACTAAACATGTTTAAGACATTTGATCGTATTGAATGACCGTTTGTGTATGATGTTGTAAATTATCTTGGCTTAGATGAAAAATGGTTGAAAATGGTATGCTTCTATACGAGCACTCCAAATATTTTCCTTTTGTTAAATGATTCAGCTTGTCATTCTTTTACTCCTCCTATAGGGTTAAGGGGGGCGATTTATTTCCCTATCTTTTTATAGTTTGTATGGATGCTTTGTCTTGGATTTTACTTCAAGCAGAACATCAGAAAAGAATACATAGAGTCAAACAATCTACTACACATTTATTCTTTGCATATGATGTGATATTGTTCCTTAAAGCAGAGGATTATGAATTGCAGTATGCTCAAGAAACTCTCTTACGGTTTAGTAAAGCTTTTGATCAGGTTATCAATCTTATTAAGAGTGGCATTTCTTTTCTTAAGAGTATTTTTAGGCATAGAAAAACTGATTTAGCAAATCTGTTGCAAATGAAACCAATAAAATAATTTGATAAATATTTAGGATTTTCTTTTTTCGTAAATAGGTCTAAACCTTTGTGTTTCTAGCCATTAATTTCTAGAATGAAGTAAAATTTGAATGGTCGGTCTGAAAAGTTGATTTCTCAATCAAGAAGGGCCACCTAGACACAAGATGTGTTGAATTTTATTGCTCTTTTATCAAATTTCCTTCTTTCGTCTACCTATCTTTGTTTTACGGAAATTAGAAACTATTCAACGACGTTACTGGTGGGTCATCAACCAAATAAGAAAGATTCCACCCCAAAAGCTTGGATAAGCTTATGTCTTCCAAAAAGGTGGGTCGGTTTAGGGTTTAAAAATCTTAGGAAGTTTAATTTAGCCTTTTTATTTAAAATAGTATGGATATTGGTTAATAATCCTAATGATCTTTGTACTAATGATTTGCAATCGAAGTATTTTCGAAAAATTCCCCTTTACATTCTAAGCCAAGAAAGCATAGTTCTTGGATTTGGAAAGGTATTCATAAAGGAATAAATTAGTCCAAAAATGTCATGTTTGTGAAATTGCTACATGTGAGGAAATAGTATGTGGAAAGACAACTAGCTGTATAGGGAGGAGGGTCAAATTTCAGTAAAAAAGCTTGAGAAGCTTTCTGATTTTCATTTATAGGACTATATTTTTGTTGATCAATTGATAAATCACTATATTCATGAGTAGGAAAAGCCAACGCTTACTGAACTCTTCAACCTTCGCAAGTTGACAGAGTTTTGCAGATCAGACTCCCTGCAAATGGTAGGGATATTATTAGGTGGTCATTAACTCCAACATGTAACTTTCCTACTAAATCTACCTATAAATATTTGATTCAAATCTAGCTATGAGAAATCGTTGTTAAAGCTTAGTGAAATTAATAACATATGGCATGAACCAGCCATCGTTAATATTTATTAAAAGCAAACACGAAAAACAAAAATCTAAAACCTAATATTGCAAAAACGCAATATTTTTAAGAGAAATACACCAACAGAGTAATGTTTATATATTTGCTCAGTACATCTAAAATCTCGGATGCAAAACCCAGTAAATTTAGATTAAAATGAAAGAGAATGAATAAAACTAAGAAATCATTTTGGAAAAACGGTTATGCAGAGCGGAAAAAATCTTCACTTCTATACTTGCGTGAAAGCTCGCCATTATGAATATATGCAACCTTATTTGACAGGCTACTTGAACTATATTATAGGGGGGACAAACAACCTTTTCTATTGATGTATCCTTTGCAAGGAGATGAACAAACAATTTTCTATTGATGTATAACTTCTCGTAATTGAATGCCTGAAAAAAAAAAGGGTCATATCCTTTGCATCGGGGAATGCACTGGGGAATTCATGGCATAGATCGCGCATGGTTTCTTTAACCCTATAAACCATGCATTTGTTAACTATAATGCTTGCTCTTATTCCAAAGCCTTAAATATGTAAGGGTGAGAATCGATGCTTATTGGCAGAGGCGAAGGTAATGTAGTGCAAGGGTGTGCAATTATGTCAAATATATCCGCTGAGTGTTAGTTTCAAGCCCAAATCAAGCACCAATTGATATTTGCACCCCCTAAAATTACAAGAGTCCAACGGTCCAAGACCAAATGTAACTTAGTACCCTTATCCACATGTGATTTATCCTTTTTTTTTTGCTAAGAAACACACCAATATATTAAGAAAGAAGAGAATTACAGACTTCATTCAGGTTCTCCTTCCTAATAAGAGAGTTCAAAAAAGAAGGAACAGAGACCCAAAGACCCTTAAGACTGAGTTTTCTAGCCCGACGTGCAAGCCGGTCTGCTAGGAGATCTTTCACACGCTTAATGTACATAATTTTAAAGGAAACCGAACTAGAAATTAAACTCTGGCATTGCTCGATAAGATCACTACTTCTCCAAGCAATATTAGAACTGACTCCATTAATGAAATGCACAAGCTGAAGACAGTCACTAACAAACACGACTCTGGAAAGATTCATCTCTTCTGCCCAAGAGATGGCCAAAATTAGAGCAGCAGATTCAGCACCTACTGCATCTGAAATCAAACCACATTCCGAACGAGAACTTCTTATATTTCCTGCAATGTCACACCATATAACACCCGAACCCATATTAAAATCTTTAAAAGAACCATCAACAAACATAAAATGATCCACTTCAGCAATAGGGACCTTGACATCACTAAGACAAACATTTGGGTGAATATGAGGAGAAATATAAGTGTTAATCATTCTCTTCGTATCCAAGATGACCCTTCTCAGATCAATATAAGTATTTCTGAAGATCACATCACACCTTAACTTCCAGATACACCACATAACAATGGCTCCAATACTAGGACAAGAAACATTAAAAGGAGAAGCACCAAGAGCAGGATTATGCCAATACGGAAAGAAATCATCAATCCAATCCAAATATAAGGAGATCAAGTGCTGTAAAGAAACACCAAACCAAATATGTTCAGCAACTGGACAATTTATAAATAGGTGCATAACTGTTTCATCATGACTCCGACAAGGAGGGCAGATGACATCCACATTAGGGTTATAAAACTGAATCATGGTATTAACTGGAAGCATATACATAAAAATTTTCCACAAAAAGAATTTAATCTTAGGCAAACAATCAATGCCCCAAAGTTTCCTCCAGAATGCAGTATCAGCAGGTGACGAAAAATCATTCATATAAACTTTATAAGCATATTTAATTGTAAACTTACCATTCCTAGTATGTGCCCACATTAAAGAATCACTCTGATTAAGATTAAATCTAATTGTCTTAATCCTAGTTACTTCATCAGGCGTGAACAAATTCGATAACAGACTGACATTCCAACAACCATTCTGAACATCAAGAAGCTCATTAACAAAAACATAGTTACTATGAGAAGGATGACTAGGCACCGGGGGATTCAAATTCCCTGGAATCCAGTTAGTATTCCAAATACGAGAAGAAGCCCCATTATTTATTTTCACTATAGAATTAGGTTTAATAAATTGTAACCCATTGACAATACCTTTCCAGATCTATGAGGAGGAATTAGCCGCTTTTTCAATTTCTAACAAGTTTTGATTAGGAAAGTATTGTCTTTCATAAATCGAGAAAGTAAAATATTAGGATTATTCATAATCCTCCAACCAAGCTTACAGACAAAGACTCTATTAGTAGCATAAGTTTTCCTAATACCTAATCCACCATTTAGTTTAAATTTACCTATATCACCCCAAGATCGAAAATATGCAGCACTCTTAGGGTTCTTTTTAGACCACCAAAAAATTCTCTGTATAAAATCTATTTTTGAAGAAGGGAAACATGCCATATGATAGACTGCTAAACTAGACAACACATGCTTAGTTACTACTGTTCTCCCAGCCACATTGAGATTGGACTTCTTTGAAGAACCCAATCTAGAGTACAGGTTGTCAATAAGAAAATTAAAGGATTTCGTTTTATCCTTACCTACAAAGAAGGGAGTTCCTAAGTATTTTTCAGAGTTACTAAGAAACTTCATTTTAAGAGTTCTAGCTAAAATTTTAATATATCTGTGATGCATCTTCCCACTAGTAATAAAACCGGACTTTCAAAGTTAATTGCCTAGCCTGAATCCTTGGCAAAGACACTAATAATCTTGAAAAGATTCCTAGCATACGTGACAGAAGCCTTGGCAAACAGCATACACTCATCTGCGAAAAAAATATGAGAGATAGAAGGACTATTCTTTTTGAACTTGAAACCTTGTATCAATTTTTCTTCTTCAGCTTTTAAGAGCAACTAAGACAAAACTTTCATGCAAAGAATAAAAATATAAGGCGGATGAAAAAGCGGGGGTCTAACAACACCACCCAATATTTCGCTTAGCAATCTGTATGGACTAACTCCGAAATACTTTCTAGAGAATCAACTAGACAGTCAGTCTCAATCTAGCTAAAAGTATCTCAAGGAGTTAATATCTCTCTCTTGTTTTGATTTACTCGAGCTAATAGAAATCAACGAGTCTTTAATCAAACACAAGGAATAACTTGGATGGTACCAAAGACCAATATCCAAGGATCAATCAATGACAATCAACAACCAAAGGTTGGATTACTCTAATTGATGATCTAACACACAACCTGTATTATTTCAATTATAAAGATAAAACAATATAATGCGGAAACTGAAATAACACATACACCAGAAGTTTTGTTAACGAGGAAACCGCAAATGCAGAAAAATCCCGGGATCTAGTCCATATTGAACACACACTGTATTAAGCCGCTACAGACACTAGCCTACTCCAAGCTAACTTCAGACTGGACTGTAGTTGAACCCCAATCAGTCTCCCACTGATCCAAGGTACAATTGTACTCCCTACGCCACTGATCCCAGCAGGATACTGCGCATTTGATTCCCTTAGATGATCTCACCCACAACTAAGAGTTGCTACGACCCAAAATCGCAGGCTTTAAAAATAAACAAATCTGTCTCACACAGACAAGTCTATCAAAGGATCAATATGTCTCCCACAGAAAAACCTAAAGTTTTTGTTCCGTCTTTTGATAATAATCAAGGTGAACATGAACCAATTAATAATCCGGTCTTATATTCCCGAAGAACATCCTAGATAAATCAATCACCTCACAAAAATCTAAATCATACGGTAGCGAAACAAGATGTTGCGGAATCACAAACAATGAGACGAAGATGTTTGTAACTACTTTTTATATCTTGCCTATCGAAGATATTAATCTCAAGCCAATCAATCTGATCGTACTTGTACAATAGAAGATGCAAGAACAGATCACACAACTACGATAAAAGTAGTATCGGTCTGGCTTCACAATCCCAATGAAGTCTTTAAGTCGTTAACCTGGTTTTAGAAGAAGAAAACCAAAGTTTAAAGGAGAAACGACTCTAGCATGCAAACTAGTATCACACGTGAGGTGTGGGGATTAGTTTGGCAGAGTTGCTAGATGTCCCCTTATATAGTCTTTCAAATCAGGGTTTCGCCTTGGTCACAAAGCAAACAATATCCACCGTTAGATGAAAACCTGATTTAGATTCAAGCTAATATTTCTCAACCGTTAGATCTAAAACTTAGCTTGTTATACACAAATGAACTGCACGATTTTAGGTTTGTTAACCGTACCCAAACGTGTACATTGTTGGTTCAACAATAGTTAACCAAAAGGTTAGCCATATGAGCATTTCATGCCAACCATATTCTTCTTCACCATAACTAGTTCAAATGACTCAAATGAACTAGTTAGAGAGTTGTTCAATTGCAAGGAAATCTTATGTACAACACAAGACACAATTGAAGCAAAGATGATTTGATTCACTCGAATCGTTTCATGAACTTTATAGCCACGGTTTGCAAATTGCATTCCTTAGTCTTTATAAGTTTAAGTTCAGAAATCATCTTCAGATATATAACATTCTCAAGTTCGCAGACTAGATTCGCGGACTTAAGTTACCGGGCAGAGTTTACAAACTCCAGAAGAAAATCTCGGGTATGAGAACTTCGCCAGTTCGTGGACTGGGTTCGCAGACTGAGTTCGCGGACTAAGTTTCATGCAAGTAGTTTGTCAACTCCAGTAGAAATTCTCGGGTTTGAGAACTTCGGCAGTTCGCGGACTTGTCTTACGCCATTCTTCCGGTTCTCTTGATCAACAAAGTTCGCAAACTTTGGTTCAAGGAATATGACTTATACATAAAAGAATAAAAGACCAGTCCAATCTATCAAAGGCCTTAGAAAGATCAATCTTAATAGCTAGGTGACCATTTTTAGAGTTCTTCTTTTTTCTTTTAAATGAGTGCAGAATTTCATGAGTGATGACAATATTATCATGTATCTGACGATTGGAAACAAAAGAAGGCTGAAACGGCAAAACCAAAGTGTCCATAAGAGGTTTCAAGCGATTAGTCAAAATTTTGGAAATAATTTAATACACAGAATTAGATAGACTAATAGGCCTGAATTCATGAGGAGAAGAAGCATTCTTGATTTTGGGTATTAAAGTAATAAAGGAGAAATTAATTTGCTTTATAAGAAATATATTTTTGAAGAAACTCTACACATGAGAAACCCCTTCAGAGTGAACAATATCCCAATTATCCTGAAAGAAACCCGCCTGAAAACCATCAGGACCCGGTGAGCTCTAAGAGGCCAAATTATTAACCGTATCAGTAGAGGGAATGGCAATCAAGGAGGAGTTAACTTCATCAGTGATAATGGGACTGACAAACCTTAAGGCTTCCTTAATGTCATTATTTCCAGGTTTTGAAGTACTGTAAATCTTTTTAAAATGCTTAGAGAGCAACTGAACTACTTGTTCTCTGTTTTCTAATCAATTACCTTTTTCATCTCTAATAGTGTGAATGGTATTATACATGTTTCTAAGATTAACAGAATTATGGAAAAAATGAGTATTCCTATCATACTGAGTAAAATAATTAATTCTAGATTTTTATTTATGGAAACTATGTTCTATTTCATACCAATAATCAAGATTCTTAAAACAGTTAAAGATATACTCTCCAATCTGAGGAGAGTAAGGTAAAACTTGAAGTTTTTCTAATTCAAAATTAAGCCTACCCATTGTAGTTCTAATATGCCCAAAAGAATTAATGTTCCATTTGCTCAGGTAAAATTTCATATTCTTGAGCTTGTTAACAACTACAAAAGTAGGAGACCCGTTAACCCTCTTAGACCAAGAATTATTCAAAATATCTTTGAATTCAGGGTTTAGTTGCCAGCATTTGAAGAACTTGTACGGAATATTAAAGTTCCGTTCCCAGTGAAAGCATTTAACCAAAATAGGACTATGATCAGAGAAGATTCTCCCTAAATTAGTTACTCTAGTTTGAGGAAGGACTGTGACCCATTTATCATTCATAAAATGCCCTATCCAACTTTCCAAAAATCAACTCAATCGGATTTTTAAATCTTCTGTTGCACCAAGTAAAAGGATTACCATAAGAGAAAACTTCATTCATGTTCATCTTTAAAAGATTCTCTCTAACAAAATTAGGTGGAAAATAGCTATTAGGGTTACCACCTTGTTTTTCCGAGCTGTGCAAGATAAAATTAAAGCCTCCTAGTAAAAGACAGGGGTTGTTGTTGTTGTCATTCATATTACTAAGAAAATTCCATTGGTTTCTCATACCAGACAGATTTAAAGAACCATAAATAAAAGATATCACACAATTCTTGATTGCAGGCGAGACATCACACAAGATATGAATCGTGTTCAAAGAATATCCTAACACTTCAATATTTGATTTTTTAAAGTACCCAAAATCCAGACCCCCAGACTTACCAACAACATGAGTGATAGTCCATGAATCGAAAGGTAAATGATGCGTATATTTTCTGCATCAACCATTGTTTCTACTAAACAGATACTATCTAATTTATATTTCCTAAAGACTAAACAAATATCTCCATTTTTTGTCGTAACAACACCCATTG
The DNA here is from genome assembly GCF_003573695.1 of Papaver somniferum. Lineage (NCBI taxonomy): Eukaryota > Viridiplantae > Streptophyta > Magnoliopsida > Ranunculales > Papaveraceae > Papaver > Papaver somniferum. The sequence continues at coordinate 31,264,307 of NC_039365.1, forward strand.
ATATTCCAACTTAAGAACTTTATAATTTAGAATGCGAAATAGATCGAAATGAGCAAACAAACAACAAAAAATAACAGCAGGAAAAAGACGGTAAAGCAGAAAGCATAAACCAACAGACAAAATATCGATAAGGAAACTTACTGGGTCATGAGCCAAGGAGGGTTCTGCATCCATAGAGTCATGGTCCATCATCATGAGATCAACTTCTTTTTCAAATTCTTCATCAATGATAACCAGTTATGGTGGAAGAGAAGCTATTGGCATAGGTTCAAGTATGATAGTATCCTTAAATTCATCATTCTGTGCAGGAACACTCAAAAATTCATTCTCTAAGCTTAGGGGCATAAAAACTTTTGTAGAATAATTCATTTCTGATGCAGAACTAAAGGTAAAACCAGATGAAGAAACAAAAGTCTGAGAGAAAGTGGAGCATGAAGAAGCCCGGAAAACATTATTATTAGAAGAACTCAGACTAGAGGATAATCCCAAACATCCAATACTGAAAGAAGAATCAGAAGGAGGAATAAATGGAGGAATGGAAGATAAAGAAGGCCAACGTGGAGTAGTCATCATTGGAGAGGAGTAAGAAAATGAGCTAGAACCTAAGAAAATAGATTTAAAAACAGTTCTAGGTCTTTTTCCTTTTCTATCATGCACAATACTATTATCTCCAAGCGAAACATTATCAAAAGGAGACACATAACAAGAGGAATTCAAGGGAGCGTGGGGGAGATTCAACGACGACTGAAAAGGATTAGTAGGTTCCCTAATAATCAAAGAAGACACTGCAGGCAAAACTGAGGAAAAAACATGAGACGAGAAAGTAGAGCCCCTGTTACCGATGCTACCAAAAGGCTGAAGGCTGACAGAGAATGCAGACAGCTTGGAGTGGTCTTGAGGAATGGCATCATTTGCAGAGTTAGCTGACTTAGAGCTCTCCCAAACTTCTTGATGCACCTTCACATTAGGAGCAACAACATGAGTAGCCCGAGGAGATGGAGCAGGCAGAGCTCTGAAATAGGTTCTTGACTGAATCTCCTTACATTTCACCTCATCATGATAGAGCACAAAACACTTCTTGCAAGCACGAAAAGGAAGTTTAGGATAAAAAGCGGTCATATAGTAAGTTCTCCTATTAGTATTAAAGACCACTTTCCTTGTCAGAGGAGACTTCAAGGGTACCATCAACCTGGATTCATATAGACTCCCAACTGGAGAGTCTGCCGAAACAAAATTTCCCAGCTAATCCAAAACCTCTCTAGCCCTCCCTTTATTAACCAGATCAGAATGGATAGAAATCTGCACCTGCATTAGGGTAGTATCCCAAACCAAGTCAAAAATGGACTCCAATGCACCTAATGGTTGAACTGCAAAAAGTCGACCAAACAGAAAGGTAGGTCTAGAAGCAAAAGCAATATCCCTATCTTGTCTCTTCTTGAACATCACTACACACAAGTTTTGAATACCCATTCCCTGAATATAAGGCTTGGCAAGCTTAAAATCTGGGGAGTTGATAGTCCAGATCCTATTAAGATGGTGTTTGACAGAAGTTTTATGATAACTACGACTATCATCACAAAGAAGATCAGCAAATCTATATGGAAATTCCTCAACATCTTCATCTAAGTCAAGAACTCTAACTTGAGCAGCAGGGATTTCCATCTCAAACTCTTACTAAAGGATACTGATTATAGAAAAGACAGAGGAGTAAGGAAAGATGAGATGAGAGGGAAGGTGTATGGAGAATTATAAATAGAACCTCAACAGTAAAAACTAATACTAATTCAGAAAAAATTAAGAATACATGCCTGCAGTTATGATTTAAACAACACATTATTTTAGAAGTGACAATTAATATCAGGTAAGTGAACAGACCCATTAGACTAAATCACCTATCTCAGAAGATCAAATGACAGAGGAGAGTAATTGAGTAGCATGCTTGCAGTTAAGAATTGACACACATTCTTTTAGAAGAGACAATAAATGGCAGGAATTGAATAGAGCATTTTATTCTTAGTCTCTATACTCATAAAGATCAAAATGACAGAGGGGACTAAACAAGAATAAGTGCCAAGTGTAATATAACTTCTGAATTAGCGATCCTTCAGCATAGATTGCATAGGTTATCCTTTAATTACTTGCAATCAACTTTATAATATAAAATCTTCCTAATTGAGATTAAAAAAGAGAAACACAATTTTTAGTGCATTGAAGCAGAAGATTAACTTCAACAAGCAACCCACAGGAGAGATAAAGCCTATTATCCTTAATAACCTTCTCACAGAGATAATCATAAGCATCACCCAAAAAAGATCATTCCCAAAAAGATTAACTTGACATCAATTATGAATCTTTCTTAACTAAAAGTATAATCAAATCCCTACTATAGGTATGATCTCAATTACCCTAGAGGAATCTCCGACTGACTAATCTTATAACTCAACCCTTAATCATTCAGAAACTCATTCAGTGAATCGAAACAAATCTAATATAAGAAGAATAGTATCAGTGAACCATACCCAATATCCAAATTAGACCCGTCTTCTCAAGAACCACTGTTGATTTACGAATCTCATGATGATGTTCTGAAACTCTATGTCTGCACCTCCATTAGCTCATGACCTAAAATATAGCAAAAAGAAAGAAAAATTAAACGAAATCAAATCGGATACAGGTTAGAGTAAAATCAATCAACACAAATCACTAATAGATTATAGAAATTATAAAAAATCAATGATTCTAACTAGAAGATTCAGGAAAAAACTGAAAAAATTAGGTCATAACAAAAAAATTCGATGTGTAAAAATCAGCACCCAAAAAAAATAATAAAGGTATGCAAACCGATTAAAATCAAGAGGAGAACATGAAATTTTGAATGATTTGCAAAGAAAATGATTGGATTGATTTGAGGAAAGAAAAAAAATTCAAGATTGACTAAGTCAGCGTCGCCTGACTTATCGCATGACTTGTCTCCTGAGTGATGAATCTCCTCCTCTCTAAGCGTCGACCCTCTTCCCACATGTGATTTATCCACCCGAGTGAAATTAAGTATCTTGTTTGGTAACTTGAATTGAGGTTAACCTTTAGTGACATGGATAATACAAAAACACAGTTGATTAATTAGAATCAATCACTTTTGAAAGAACTTTGAAGTTCGTTACAGTAAATTTATTGTACTCTGAATGTTATCGGTAGCAGTTAGTTATCGACTGACACCAGTTGTACTCACACAAAATCCTTGATATTTGTATCTATAATCCAAACAGAAGCATAATTCCCGTCCAAGACCTCTTACTGTTTGAGTTGCACTTTGTGTGTAGTAATTTAGTTGCTATCAACCTTTACCAGATGGTTGTAACACAATATTTGATGTGCAACAAAAAAAAAAAATACTAATGTTTTCATGTTACAGTGTATTTATTTTTCTTGCACCCCTCTTTTAGAATTCTGGCTCGGCACCTACTTATTGGTATGCATTGGAATCCTAATTTGATAATAAGGTGTTTTAGTTTTTTGGTTTAAGTTATACTCTAGCCAATAACATTCCTTATTTTGACTATAATTCTGCCGCTATTTCACATTATAACCTAAAAATATAATTTTAAAATATAAAATTGGTGCAGATTTTTTTTTTCTAGACTGCCAATTTCCGTCGGTTATCTTTTACGCTGCCACCATCGACGAAATAACACAATTAAATAAAAAATGTCATGGCAGTGTTTTTTCTTCATTTTTGTGATGGCGAGTTTTTCTCGTTGGGGTTGATTTGGGGGTGTGTGTGGGTTTTTTTTTTTTTTTTT
>NC_039365.1:31268142-31269214 GCF_003573695.1 Papaver somniferum
AAGAATATGGGGTGGCTACGATGCTAGTGGTGTAATATTTTTTTGTTATTTGTTTCTTGAAGAAAATCTTCTCTCTTAAAGGCCTTGACAAAATGAGTTCTCAGGTTCAACGGTGATGAAATCCTCGCTTCCTATTGGCCGAAATAGGTCTTTTCTAATGTAGAAGCTATGCTGAAGACACTTGGCATAACTCTATTGGTCGGGATGGTAAAAGTTGGGTTACACTTTGTTTACACCAAGTATTTAACCGTCCGTTAATAACGGCGTCAACCAAAAAGTAGGTGGACAACACTTCTATCAGAATTTTAATCTAAATAATTTTTTTACACCGTGTTTACACCAAATACTTAACTGTCCGTTAATAATACCTGTGGACAATACATCCGTTAAACCATTGAATTTTTTTTCCATATATCACTCAAATCATGAAATTATTTGTTTGCGGCTAAATTAAGGAAATTGTTTGTACGGAAATTGTGTTCGAAAGGGAAACCGGGTGACTCATCTTTTGTCCATATATAGACTTCATCCAAATCTCAACTTTTCCTTTTTCAGTTTTGCTTTGATATTGGAAAGCTTCTCACTTGCCGCATATGGATTATAAACAGAGCAAAGTATCACCATTAAACCGTGTAATAAAAATATATACCAAAATCGAGAAATATTTCGTCCCAAACAAGGAAGCCATATAAATCTATAATAGCGATGGGATAGTAATATTTCAGATTATCCTCGCTTCCTGTCTTCTCCTTATGTTATATAGGTGCGAAGCTTAAAAAAAGGATAAATAAATACACACATACAATTCTCAATTGGTAAACCTCAATCCTTACCCTTTTCTTTTCTCCCTTACTCTTTTACATTTTCTCCACTACTTCCTGTTCTTATAATTTTTTGATTCTGAACTTATTAGGTCTTTTCTTTTTCTTTTTCATATTAACTTTTGATTTTTGCCACTGTACGTGTTTTAATTTTGCAGCTGAGAGTAATCTCTCCGAAGTCGGTCAACTAGGTTTGTACCAATCGTGCTATTAAGTTTGTTTTGTTTTTTTTTTCCTTTTTTTTTTTTTTT
>NC_039365.1:31269382-31359467 GCF_003573695.1 Papaver somniferum
GTTAGATTTTTTATTTTTTTGTCTTCTTTGTTTTATTTTTACTGTTGGCAACTAACTAAAACTTCAACTAAGATTTCAGTATACTTCACACAATTTGTGTTTTAATAATGCACCCAACAAGCTTGCTCCTAATTGGGATGTAGGCATGATAGTGGTGAATCTACTTATATTTCTTTTGTCCGTTTAGATTAAGGAGAAAAAAGGCTAGAAATTACAAAACTACAAAAAGGGAGCACAGCGCATGATTTTGATTACACTGTGACAATATATGCCCAGAGGTCTCTAACTCTCTATGCTGTTGGTGCAACAGAGAACACTTCAAAGGCTTGATTGTGTCGGGATTTTGTCTAGGATGGCTATCCATGGGAAGGAATTGACTTCGTGGAAAATTTTCTTTAGCTTTCTAGATGATATTTAAGACTTATGAAATCATCATCAACAAAATAAATAAATAAATAAAGACACCCAACCACACAACCAGAACGACTATATCTCCGTTCGACTATTGGTGTTTATTGAGAAGATTAGTATGGTCGAATAGGTAAACCACATCGAAAGTGCACACATGGTGACTGTAAAAAGATACAAATGAATGACATTTTAGAGATGATATCATGGGCTCTATAATCAAGGTTTACTATATCGCAATAGTGATGTGTAGCACATGTTACATGTTAGTTTTGATAAAAGAAAATTGTATAAAAGTTAACATAACAGAAATATGTCTCGTGCGTAGAACACGTAACTTATCATATTTGGAATTTTATAGAAGTCTGACTTCACTTCCGATTTTCAGTACTTACCATATTAGGATTTTCTTTCTAAATTAATATATAAAGGGGAAAAAATCATATATTTTATGTAAATTTTCTACAAAAATAAAAGAAAAGAAATAAGTAGGAAATACCATTAGGTCCTAGAAATAATATATTAGAGAGAGTCTAGTCCAGTTGACCCAGTCAACTGTCTGTTTGGTCCTTTTTGGTAAAATATATTATAGTTTGGTCCTAAAAATTATGGTTTGGTCCTAGGCTGATATCATGGATGATGTAAATGTCATTGTGTGGTGGCAGAAATACTCTTTTGGGGCCACATATATAGACAAAATCACTAAAAAATATCTCATTCTTAGATTTACATTCTCTCTCCTCTTTATTTTCATATTTGTTTTCTCTCTCCTAATTTTTTCAGATCTAGTTTCTCTGTTCTTGATTTTCTTTCTCCGTTTTTACTGCTGATGTTTGATTTTGATGAAGATGATGGTGTTGAAGATGAAGATGACGAAGAATCATATAAAGATTATGAAAATGATGAAGATGAAGATGCCTTTTTGATTTATTTTCTACTGTTGAAGACGAAGACGAAGATGAAGATGCGTTTTTGATGTTTCTGCTCGTGTTGAAGACGAAGATGATAAGGTATTTGTTTGCTGCTCGTGTTGAAGATCTCGATTTGTTGATGTTTTTCGTGTTGTTGATGATTTATGTTTGTTGCTCGTGTTGGAAATCTCGATTTGTTGATGTTTTTCGTGTTGATGATGATTTGTTGATGGTTTTTCGTGATGATGATGTTTGATGCTGCTGTTGAAGACGTCGAAGAAGATGAAGATGATGTTACTGATGTTTTTATATGGAGTTCATTCCAGAAATGAAGTCTGGTTTGTATATGTTTTTATATGGAGTTCATTTCTGGAATGAAGTCTGTTTTTTTAGGTTTTTATATGGACTTCATTTCTGGAATGAAGTCCGTTTTTGTAGGTTTTTTATATGGAATGAAGTCTGTTTTTTAGGTTTTTATATGGACTTCATTTCTGGAATGAAGTCTGTTTTTTTAGGTTTTTATATGGATTTCATTTCTGTTTTTTTAGGTTTTTATATGGACTTCATTTCTGGAATGAATTACTAAAAGAAAATAAGTAAAAATTAACAAGGAAGGGTACTTTGTCAGTTTAATATTTTTAAATAATTATGGACCAAACAGTAAAGGCGTTTTCCTAAAGGACCAAACAGACATCGGCCCATCTAAAAAAGGACCAAATGATATTTTTCTCATAAAATAAATACACCTCCACGTGGCGAAGCCCCGCGCGCACGGCGCACCAAATCAAAAGTATAGGTTAAAAGAAAGGAAAAAAGCCGGGTGCGTAAGACGGACACCAATCTAGTAGATATCATTCGTTTATAAATAGGTCTTTACCTCTCAATTGTAGTTGAGAACGGAAAGATAAAATACAGGTTATATTATAGGTATAGGGTAATGAGAGAATACCAAACTCCTAGTTATCCATTTTCGCTAAGTCGGAATTGACGTCATAAAACATGCGCCATAAGATTAATATCTTCGGTAACTTTCAAACGAGAACCACCCTATTGTTTTTTATTAGAGCTAAAACTAGCTTTTTCACAAATCAGACGTCTTAAAAACATTTTTCCTTTGCTTCAAAACAAATAAATATAAAACAATTTTTCGTGAATGCGATATCTGAACGGATATTTATCGGACTGCTAAAATCCGAACCTGTGCATGTTCAACATAATAGATATGGGATGATATAATTTAAGGATATAGACGGGACAGCATAAAATTGAGCAACTGTTACTTGCATCCACTGTGTAGTAAGTAACCCGGGCACACAGTAAAGAGGTAAAAAGAAATGAGATTCTGTTTGACCATTAATGAAAGAACAACGCCTAACAAAGGTGCCAAAAACATAAGCTAGACAAGAGGACATGTGTGAGACGTACACAAACAGAAACAGAAAATAACAGATAATAGTGAAAGCAGCCACAGAACTGTTAAATGCCACCATCTACGACCAGCTACAACCATTACTGAATTTGGCGAGAATATTAATTACGAAACATGCATCACATGCATGCATCATTTGTTAGAAAAGGACATTCAATCCTCTTCGACATGGCGCGTATGCAATATCATATATCTAAATAACTCTCTTTTGTATCTTGACTTCCAGTCCTTTCTCCATATGAAGAGAAATAGCTGGTTTAGGACGAACATGCTGGCCTTCCAGTACTTCAATTTGAAAGTTGAAGAGCACAGCTGCAACAAGAGCCTTCATTTGTGTAAATGACAGATCCTTACCTAAACAACTACTTGGTCCTAAGCTGAATGCAACGAACTTAGAAACGTTTTCATGACGGTTTAGCTTCCCGTCATCATCTATCCATCTCTCCGGCCTAAATTCTAGGCAATCTTCTTCCCAAATCCATGGCATTCTTCCGACGGAATAGAAAGGAATTATTATCTCCATCCCTGGCTTTACTAAACTTCCATCTGGGAGCACAGCTTCGCTCAACACGGTTTTCCTACTATAAGATACCGGTGGGTATATTCTCATCGATTCACATAATGCAGCATGCAAATAAACCAACCCATTTATATCATCTGAATCAAAAACCAATGGCCACTCACCGTCCTCAAATAGTTTCCCCGTTTTTGAGGACATTAACACTTTCAATTCTTCTATTATATTTTTCTCGACGGAAGGTGTTTTTGAGACCAACCAAAAGAACCAAATGAGACCCGAAGCTATGGTATCCTTTCCGGCTAAAAACAGACTAAACATGGAATCTCTAAGGAACTTGGTCATTTTTGTGTGGCGAAGGAGCAAAAATTTTCTTATGATCCTGAGTTCTATTTATGTATAATGATAAGAGATCAAAAGTTTTTACCCCCTTAATCAAGTTTGTTCGCTTTTGGGAAATATATTCATAGAAGTGCGTGTTTACTGTTTTGACAGCTTTAGTCACCTCGCCCTCCCTACCAATTCCAAACAAGCGCATTAACTTCCACATGAACATTGACATTGTATGCCTATAAAACACGCCTTCTTGTGCGGCATCAATAGCTTCAGCCAAATCATTAGAAGGAAGTTGGATAGAGAGGTAATTTGCATGCTTTCCAAATATGGTATTCATGTTAACATCGAAAGCGAATCTTGAACACACCTCCTGTAAATCAATGGTTGTACCCGTTTTAGCTAATCGAACTAATAAGGGAACTACCTGATCTTCTACAACCCCGCGACACATGTTAGACACTAGACCTTTGTACTCACTAGATATAAACGCTGCATGAGCCATTCTTCTCTGTACTTTCCAAGCATCAGCATCAACATTGAAGATTCCATCACCTAGTGGATCAAAAACTTGCTTGAATTCTGGACCTTTGGGGAAATTGTTGGAATGGGATTTAAGAATATATTCAATGTTTTTGTCGTGACAAGTTACAAAATATTTGAGATTTGAGAAGATAGGTCCATCAAGAAAGAAAGAACCTCTACCAAGTGAACAAAATACCTCAGTAAACCATTCAGGTAAACGGTTAGAATTCCTTGCCAGGGATGGAAGGGATCCAAGGAAAAGCCAGTAGTCAATGGCTTGACTAGTTTTCTTAAGAAATAAACCTATAGAGAGGAAACAGATAAGGATGAGTATGAGAATTGCAGGCACAAAAGACTTAAATAAGTCATCCATTTTGGTTTTTCAGATGACAATGTATTGCCCTGAAGTTGATTTTATAAGCTTATTTGGACTCAAAATATATGATGCATCAATGGCATGCACGATCAATAGTGATTAGTGGTTGCACCCACATACTATTCATAGTTAGTGAAAGAGACTAATAGAAGATACTCTACCTTATTTACGGTTACGGAATATTCTCCTTAATTGACCAAAATAATAATAATATATACGGCCATTATCTCTCAAAAGAGGGGAAGGCATTATACCAAAAACTCTAACATGGTATCGACCTAATAGCCGATCCTCTTCTTCTTCTTCACCTACTTCACCAAAATCAACAATGGCAGGAGATAAAAAGACAATCCATCCGGCGTTTGCTATCAACAACATCAAAACCCTAATCCCTATTATCCTAAACATCAAACAGGATGAATACTCATCTTAGGTTTTTCTGTTTGAACTCCATCTTCAGGCTCATCGCCTTCTTTTTCTCATCAATGGAGACAAACCCCCTGCAGATGTTGACGCCGACACCGTGCTCCAACTCGACGCTCTCTGTCGACAGTGGATGTTCTCCACCATGGCCAAGGGTTTAATGCTCACCGTCCTCAAATCTGGCAAAACTGCTAAAGAGCTTTGGGATCATCTTAAGAAACTCTTTCAAGACAACAAAGGTAACCGCGCTGCGACTCTTGAACGTAAGTTTGTCAATCTTAAGTTTATTGATTGCACTAGTATTGATGATTACTGCGATAAGCTAAAATCCCTGTCCGATCGATTACTTGATCTTGACTTTCCCATGGATGACAAACGCCTTGTGATCCAACTTGTCAACGGCCTTCCGGAGGAATACAACACGGTAGCCTCTTTTATCCAACAATCAATGCCGACGTTTGATGCCGCTCGATCCCAGCTGCGTACCGAAGAGATTCGACGCTCCCAACAGCAATCACAGTCTGCACCTACGGCTCTTGCCGTTGCAGCTCCAACCACAGATCGCAACAACCAGCGCTCACAGTGTGGTGGTCATGCCAGACGTGGTGGTCATCGTTCATCTGCTCCAGCCACCGAACCACCCTTGCTGCCAACACCTCCGTCCCCTTATCAGCTCTACGGTGCACCTCATCCTACGTACAACATCCACTGTCCACCATAATGGGCAGTACCACCTTGTCCGTATCCTACAGCACCTCCGGAAACACATTGGCAACAACCTTCCAGCCGCGGTTCCTTCCAAGGCCGTGGCCGTACTGGTCAGTCACGCGGTCGAACATCTGGCGTTGGACTGCACAGGCATACCTTACTCCATCCACGGAATACCTTCAACCAAGTGACATTGCCGAAGCATACATCTCCATGAGTTTATACTCACCTGACGACGCTTTCTATATGGATACCGGTGCTACATCGCATCTCACTACGGATTCAGGTACTTTGAATACTGTTTTTAATACTAGTAATATTCATTCCATCTTAGTTTCCAATGGTCACAGTATTCCAGTCACTGCCTCCGGTACCAAGTTCATAGATATTCCGTCTCGCACCCTAAAACTCAAAGATACTCTTGTTGCTCCCGACATAATCAAAAACTTGGTTTCTGTTCGTAAATTCACCACTGATAATCATGTGTCTGTTGAATTTGATCCGTCTGGTTTTTCTGTGAAGGATTTGAATTCGAGGAAGATTCTCCTTCGATGTAACAGTTCCGGGGAGCTTTATCCTATTACTGCCTCTGCCGTATCACCTTCAACATCGTCTCTGTCTCATCCTATATCCCTTGCCGTGTGCTCTCATGACATTTGGCACAGCCGTCTCGGCCACCCAGGGAAAGCTATCTTAGATAATTTACGTGCAAACTCTTCAATTCAATGTAATAAAACTCAGTCTACCAAACTTTGTCATTCTTGTCAAGTTAGTAAACATGTTCGTCTGCCATTTTTTGAATCAAATTCTGTTACTTTTGCTCCTTTTGATATCATTCATAGCGACTTATGGACCTCACCATTACATGTTGAGACCGGTTTTAATTACTATCTTATATTGTTAGATGACTTCACAAATTATCTATGGATCTTTCCTCTCAAATTAAAATCCCAAGTTTATACCAAGTTCTTGGAATTTCGTTCCTTCGTTAAAACTCAGTTCGAACGTGAAATCAAATCTTTTCAATGTGACATGGGTCGTGAATTCGAAAACTCATCGTTTCATGAATTTGCTCACAAACATGGGTTAGTTTTCCGTTTCTCATGCCCTCATACCTCCTCTCAAAACGGCAAAGCTAAGCGAATGATTCGTCGTGTCAATGACATCACTCGCACACTTATGTCTCATGCATCTATCCCTCCCAAATATTGGGCCGACTCCTTAAACATGGCCGTCTACCTCCACAACATTCTTCCTTCCAAAATCCTAAATTTCTCTTCTCCGGTGTCCATTCTCTATCAACGTCAACCAACCTACTCTCATATTCGTACTTTTGGTTGTCTTTGCTACCCCAATATTTCCGCTACCACTACTCATAAGCTTTCTCCTCGTTCCACTAAGTGTGTTTTTCTTGGGTTTCTAACCCATCACTGTGGTTATCGATGTCTCGACTTAGCCACTAACAAAATCATCTTGTCTCGTCATGTGACCTTTGATGAAAACGTGTTTCCATTCAAGAACACTGTCTCTACTTCATCACACTGTCAAGACTCTCCCTCTACACCATCTTCCACTCTCCTTCCCTTTCGTTTCTGTTACCCAACATCTCATAATCCTACTGTCCAGCCTCCTTCCGCTGCTACATCAGTTCCTTCCTCTACTGCACAGCAACACCCTGACGTTGCTCCACCATCTTCCGCCACTGCACATACTCTGTCTCCTGCAATACAGCCCTACACACCTCCTCATCGTCGTTCCACTACAGCACCTCACCTCCATATTCCCCCACAGCAGCAGTCAGCTCCCACAGCTCCTGACACCAACACTTCAGCACCTGCAACAGCGCCTGACTGCACTACTTCAGCGTCTGACTGCACTATCCAGGCGGTCACGCCTTCATCTTCTGCTCAGCCTGGCACTTCAGCCAACTCCTCTCGTCCTGTCACTCGTGCATCTCGTGGAATCTTCCGTCCCATTCACAGATTGAATCTCAATGTTCAGACACAACAACACATCTCCAATTTGCCAAAATCTCACCTTTATGCTCTTAGGGATCCCAACTGGACCAAGGCCATGCTAGATGAGTTTATTGCTATGTTAAAAACTAACACTTGGGATCTAGTACCACGACCTATTGGATCTCATGTTATTCGTTCCATGTGGTTATTTCGTCACAAGTTTAATGCAGATGGTACATTGCAGCGATACAAAGCCCGTCTTGTTGCCAATGGTAAATCTTAACAGGTTGGGGTTGATTGTTTTGAGACATAAATCAACATCCTAGCTACCCCAACAATCCATTCCGTACATTTTATTACTCTCTATCGGTAAATATGAAGCATGGAGGATCCACATTCATAAAGGGCCACTGATCCGCATTCATAGTGACAATCCTTCTCATAAGTACTCTACTCTTATTGTCTTTACATGTCACTTGTAACAGAATGGAAATTTTAAGTCGTTTCATATAGACCTCATCATAATGGAAAGTATTTTCTGTTGATAATTGTCTTTACCAAGCACCCTTCGAACTGACATTCTTACATAACCAAAACGTCGAATGATCAAAGGGGATGAGTGAAATTGGTAATTGAAAAAAAATAGAAAAAAAAAAGGAACAACTTCTAAATTTCATGATAGAAACTACACACAGGAATGATGGTCTTCATGACCTGGTCTCCGTCTAAGTACCAAAAAATTAAGAGAAGCAAAGGCTAAAGTTCCCATATTTATTTTCCTGGCGAGATTGGGGTATACCTAGATTACCTGGGCTATACCAAATGAGACGAAATAAAGTCATTTTGAAGTGAAAAAAAAAACCCTTAACCAAATATTTTTAAAATGGCTAAATTGCCCCCACCACTAATTTAATTGAAATGATTAGATTAGTTAAATTAATTAGTTGATTTATAAGTTGAGTTTTAGAAATAATTGAGAGAGAGAGGTAGAATGAAGTAGTAGAGGAAGTTTTGGGGGGGAAAAGTTAGGGTTTTTGAGAAATTTATGATACGAGTGGCATGAGTGATTGTAATCTTGATTTTGAAGTGAGGGAGTTTTCCAACTTTCCTCCTACAGATGAGTAGTTGTATGATGACCAACCAAATCATGATCAAATGGATTACATGCATGATCCTCACTTTTATTTTCCTCAAACTCAAGATGGCTATGGAAGTGATGAATGTGTTGAGCTAAATGAAGAATCTATTGAACCATTATAAGAAAAAGGAGCTGAAAATAATCAAGTACAAAGCTTACGTGGTGAAGATTGTGATTTTTCCATGCAAAAAGATGGATTTTGTATATTTTTTTTCACTTTTTCCGCCCAGTATCGGCAAGGTCGACGATTGTCGACCGTGCCGACAACGATAGTCGACATTGTTTCTCTTAATGAAACTGCCGACTTTTCATGAGCAGTAATCTAGCCGGCGAGGTCTTAAATTTGAACCTTTCCGACTTTTTATGAGCAGTATTCTTGTCGGCAAGGTCTAAAATTTGAACCCTGCCGACTAATATTTTTTTCAGCACAGGAAACGTGATTTGAAACATGCTTAAGACGGCATTGTTTTGCATACGTCGACCCTGTCGACTGTTATTTGGTCGGCAGTGTTTTATTCTTAGACCAAGCCGGCTGTTCTTTGGTCGGTTTTGTTTTACATATCGACCCTGCCGACTTTGGTAATACATATCAACTAACTTTTGATGTTTTATAGATTGTTGCATTGGTACCGATGACGGATCAGCCTCAATCTCATAATATTAGGGGTCCTGATGTTCCTCACCCATTGTAGTCGGCTGGTTTGATGAGGAAAACCATGCCGACTATACATACGCAGACGGTGTTAGTAGACTTTTACGTGCCGAAACGCTTTGAATAGTATGATGCCGACTAACATTGAATACAAGGATTCTTAAAAACTTAAAAAACTTTTGAAACTTAATTAGAGCATACGAACCTTAGAAACTTAATTAGAGCATACAAACCTTAATTAAAGCATACGAACATTTAAAACTTAACCCTAACACATTTGGGACATAGATAGTATCTTTTTCCGGTACACAATTTCTTAGGAGAGGTAATTAGCTTCATCTTACCGTCGCAACATGGATATGTGCATGGTAGAAGGTTGATTTTAGCAACTTCATCTTCATACGGAGCTAGGCGCTCATCTATCCAATAGAAAAACCCACAACAAGTGCATTTTGAAGCATACGGCTGATATACATCTCCTATTGCAGCTTTCATGAGAAAAAAGAATCCCTTACAACCTTCAATAGTGCATTTGCTTCCTTCAAAGGGACAATCGTTTGCAAAATGACCACTTAGTGTACAAAGACTACAAATATTTGGTTGTGTTGCACTTGAAACTTCCATTCTTTATGCAAGGTTGAAGATGAAGTTGAGAATGATTTTATAATAACAACACACCTGATTTCTTGATTTTGAAATTTATAGCCGTTGAGCATTTAATGGCTTGTACTTTGTACCTAAAAAGTAATATTTTATACTACTAACATTCAAGTCGGCAAGGTCGAGATTTAAAACCATGCCGACTACATATCCCTGACAGCACTATAGCATATATCATGGGATGGTTAGCAAGGTCGAGCTTATAAACCATGCCGACTTTGTAAAACTCTAATATATATTTGTCTAAAACTGCACAAAAAAGAATAAGTTCTAAAGCAACTGAAACTGAAAATTAACATAAGTCAGATCTAAAACCACAATTTAAATGTTCAAAACATAATGTACGAGTTCAAACCACAATCTAAGTTTCTAAACCAAGTGAAACATAATAAAATTTAAGAATTTCATGGATCCTTCTTGTTGTTGTTATCTTCCTCCACATCACTAGCTTTTTCACCATCACTAGATTTTTCACCAGCATCAGCTTTTACTTTTCCCTTCCCCTTATATGGACCTATGTAGTCATCGACCTCATTGTAATAGGGGGTTCACTCCAGAAAAGTCACATGCCCTGTTATTGAATCAATCGCATCTTCTTCCTCTGATGATGATGTGCGTTCTTCATAGTTGAGGGGATTGCTAGGACTTCCCATAAACCTTAGAAATTCTTCAGGATCTTCCTTACCCATCAAACATAGTTTTCTTACAGGGCAATTCTTTTCAGTTTCATCTTTAGGTTCTTCATCGTAACCAGGATAAATCTTGTCAAGAAATTCCAATATCTCTTCTGCATTGTGAACAACACAATTGATATCTTCTAGTTTTGGCTCTGGGAACCTAAACAATACACAAATAAGAGATATGAAAATTCTACACATTGAAACATGGTTATAGTCACCAAGTCGGAAAGGTCGAGAATCTAAACATTGCTGGCTAATACATAGTCGGCATGGTAGTAATCATATTACACGCCGACTAATAAAAAGTTGGCAGGTTTATATTCAATAATAATGCCTACAATTAACCCAGCAAAATCAGGTTTCTATGACCTAAAGTCGGTACGGTATAATTTTAAGAACATGCCGACTAAAGGAAAGTCGGAAGGGTTTGTTTTGATTACCATGCCATCCCTGGTTAATGTTTCGCAGTCTCCATGGATGATATGAAAAGTCGGCATGATCTTCATGTTACTACCATTCCGACTGTCACTAAAATCCAAAGGCCGACATCTTATTTCTAAAAAACCTTGCCGACCTAAAATCCTGAAAAACATAGTTTTCAATTTCTAACTTAATCTAACAATCAAAAAACACTAAACAATAATGGGTTTGGGTTTAGAAATCACTTACAGTTTTCTTTTCACCGACGGAGGGTTGTTTTCAACATTCTCAGGGATTGAACTTTCGGGTTTACTGGTTCCAATTTTTCCCTTACCTTTTTTCTCTGATTTGAATCTTTTGATACTTCTTGTTGAATCTGTGTTATCTCTTTATCGTTTGCAATCAACCATTTTTCAGGAAAATCAAATTTTTGATGCAGAGCCTACATCCCATAGATGTGCGGCCCAACTAGCTATACCTAAAGTTTTCCTTACATGTATATAAAGATATTACAGATATGTAATTTGGCTAATGATCAATAAGAAACCTTCTCCTTCTCTGCCTCTCTCTCTTCTTCTCTATGATTTACTGCAACACGTTATCGTGCACGAGCTCGACCCTGTCTATGGCCGATTTTTTTTTCCATCTTTTGAATTCAATGAAAACGACATTAGAGAGAAAATCTCAAACAAACCAAGACACCAGAATCAAAAGTTCCAGATCTGCAAGGAACTTTCGTCAATGAATACTCTGTCCCATAATTTTGTGTCTTGACGAAAATTTCTCCTCATCAGCAACTGAATTAAGAGATTCATAAACAAAAAACTATAAAGATAAGTATCTCATTCCTAATACTCTATATCTAGATCGCAATCTTCAACTTTTCAATAAGAAAACGATTTATAGAAATTTTGGGTTTGTAAATAAAACCCAAAACTTTGATTTAC
Source organism: Papaver somniferum (assembly GCF_003573695.1). NCBI lineage: Eukaryota > Viridiplantae > Streptophyta > Magnoliopsida > Ranunculales > Papaveraceae > Papaver > Papaver somniferum. Next base: position 31,281,468 of record NC_039365.1, read on the forward strand.
TATTTGAGAATTTGATTCATTTCTTAATTAATCTCTTCATCTCGGTCTATTTTTCGAATGAAAAATCTCACAAAAAAGAAAAAAAAAATATCATTAGTTCTTGATAAAATTTCTTTCAAACTTTTGATATATTATCTCGATCTAAAATCGGGATCTAGATCCGTATACAGCATCTTTGGGTCTACGTTACCCATATAATCCATTTCAATATCATGAGATTTCATTCTCCCGATCTAAAATTGAACTATTCATGAAAAAAAATTAGTAATTTATACATTAAATTAGATGGAGAAATAATAATAATAATAATAATAAAAAAATGTAGTCACAGAAAGATGATATCTAATGAAAATCTTATTCGTGAAAGGTTTCTTTTCAGAAATATTGAACAAAGCCCCATTAATGGTGGAGCCGTTACATCAAATGGAGTCGTTACATCAAAGTGCAACAAGAGGTGAACTCTTTCAAGAGTAAGATGAAAACTCGTCAATCTGCGTATCTACTGAATCAAATGAAAGATAAGTATTCACTATTATTTAATTACTTACCCTTTTGCATCATAATCACCCAACTTGAATCAATTGGAAATACACATGGCAGCACATCGTACTTTTTATCTTTAATCATTAATTTTGAACTGAGCTTTTGACATCAAAAAAAAAATATAGCTTATTTGTTTTCATATGATGTAATTTCTGATTCTGGTGTACAAAATCTATAGTGAGAAAAATGATGCAGAACTTAACACGTATGTAGCAGCTATATGCAATACTTATGCGGCTACCTTCAGGACTTAACACGTTTGTATCACCTATGTGCAGTATTGTTGCCTTCAGAACTTAACACGTTCTCGTCCTGATATTGTCCATCATCCAGTAGGAAAAGTGGCGTTGTTCCAATCCGGGTCCGTCTGTTCCGATTCCTCCTTGATCCGGGTCCGTCTGTTCTGGATCGGTCCTCCTACCTTGTCATGTTCCAGTTCTGGCCATGTTCTGTTGCTGCCTGGTTTTGGGACGTGCGTGGCTAAAGCTGTTCCAGTTCTGTATATATACAAGGGGAACTAAATCTCAAAGGTATGTAACTATAAAACAAACATGGGTTCTTACATCGAGTGCTTGTTAGGCTTATTTATTTGTTCGTAGAATATGCCAAGTTTTGTTTATTTTTTCCTTAAGATAAGTCCACATTATAAACGGTTAATTTTAAATTTGCTTATCTCGATCATTAATAATTTTGTCTTAATGCTATTTTGTTCTATTGAATATGATATTGGCTATGTTTGAATGATGCTTTTTTTTTGTTCAATTGGTTGTACCAACTCGATCCTAATGTATTCATTTGAGGTTTAAAAGTACCTGAGAACCATTTTTGCATACATGATATTTTCTCCCTAAATTTGAATTTTCAGTGGGATGTAATCCACTTGCTCGACTATTAGTTTCAAAAGATATATATTAAATAAAGTTACATGTATTCTAATTTTTGTGGAAGAACTCACAAAAGGTGATATGAGTCAGAAAATTTCAATTTCTCTACTTCATCCATTATATTAACGAACCAGTATATGTTGAAGTATGACAATAAGAGAAGTATCTTTAGTAATATATTCAACCTAACGTAAGTGGTTGACATGTGTAGTGAGGTTCTCTTGGCCCGTTGAGATAAATAAATTTCTCAAATTAAGCTAAATATAACAAAAATTGAAAATGGAAAATGACTCATAAAGCATGAGAAATGGGACATATATATATCATGGGATGAAGCTAAAAATGTAATTTTAGGTTCCATCATAAATGCAAGAGTTGGAACTGCACCTAGTTATAGGTGTTGGTATATACAATGTAGTGTTTGTAACATAGTAGCAACCAATTTTCACATCAACTTTAATGGCAACAAGAACTTTGCCTAGACAATTTACTATTTAATTGAACTAGATCAAATGTGTGCGCTTATGGAATGGAAAGTGCATCATTCCCACGAGACATATATTCTCTAAAGCACTTGAGATATATCTGGATGAAATGTAACATATATTCATTCTAAAGTAATTGAGTTGAATCCGATTTTTGTTACATAATAAAACCACACCAATTATTAAATCTCTCAAGACTCAATGTCTAAGCTCTGTATGTACTAAAGGATAATCACATCTTGTTAAGTGAAAAGGGTGTTCATGTGTGAACTATTACCTACATTTTGGAAAACTAAAAATGAAGTTGATTGCATCTATAAATTATTTCTATTAAATGTGGAAGGAAGCATATTCTTAGAAAATTAATGTGTCATTCTAGTGAAATGCAAATCACTGGACTTGAATTACTGAATCCATTTTAACCCCAACAATGAATCAATTGGGATTGATTTATAAAGACTTTGACATAACCATAAGGCACCATGATGTTCCGTTTTGAAAGTAATAACACGGGAACCACTTCATTTGAGTGTACAAGACAATGAACTAGTATAATGCAAAGTTACGACATCTATCACAATCAGTGATTTCTAAAGTTACTAGATTTGCACTGCCTCTCCCCATTATGCTTTAACGTAATAAAGCACGTCACTCATCTTACAAAGTCTTTCTATGGTAAAACATGATTGAGACCATCCTGTTTTACTTAGATGCAAATGGAAAATAATTCATTCTTCAGAGAAATAAAGTGTTGTTAGTGAACATATATCCATGCAGAATGCGGGCCACTCAAGTGATTTATGGCTCCGGTGGATGATTCGACGCGTTGAATCAATTATTACTCACAACAAACGATGTGTTTAATTTTTTTTTTAAAATTCCTAGCACATATTACACAATGCAAAGTGAAAAGGCTCACCATCCTTGTAATGCTAGAGAATTTATATCAAAAGGAATCGATGAATATTACATATTTAATATGATTAATATAAAGCATCTTATACCCAATGGTCTCGCGGAAGCTATCATCAAAGGTTATAGATGGTGTCTAAGGAATAGGTTATGCGTACAAACCTACCTTTAAATGCTTGGGAAATATGCAAAACTAACGCGTCTTTACTTAATTCGTCTTAGAACCCAAATGAGTTCACAACAATTATATATGTGCGTTTTTATTAATTAGTCATCCTTTTCTGCGTACCAGTTGGTAACTGGATTTAAGCCTGACATTCGTATTCTTACGCATTTTTGGTTGAACTATATATGTGCCATTACGACTCCGCATCGTACTATGATGGGTCTTCAAAACTGTTAAGTATTTATGTTGAAAATGAGTTCCCAACAATTATCCGCATTTTAAAACTTTTGGCAGGAGATTTCTTACCGCTAGATTTGAGGATTATCACTTTAATGAGACAGTCTTCCCGTCGTTAGGGGGAGATAAAAACATATTTTCTAAGCGAAATACATGACTTGTCGTGGTGTGTTCCCACTGTGTCTCATATTGATTCTTGTACTCCACAAATATAAATGTGAAGTGACAAAGAATAATCGATTTTCAGAATGTACACTGATGTTGCTAAAGTGACAAGATCACACATACCAGCTGCAAATATTCCTGCAAGGTTAGAAATCCTCAGTATGGGGTACACCATAGACTAAGGTGTTGCAACTACACTTGGTGGAAGTGTAGTTGAGGCCGTGGATCCATAAAGGAAGATGGAGTGACCACCAAGTTTGATCAATGCTCACCTAGAAAGGAAGTAGATGAGTAATGAACAACCTAATTTGTATCATTAATGAAATCATCTCATTTGATTGTCTATGACTATGTCCATGAATCAATACTGCAGGACGCTCCGAAGCTTAATGATTCCAGAGAACAATGAAATCCTAAAGGATTATGAGAACACACACGAGTTAATGGAAAGATCGTGCGATCATATTAATGATTATTTTTGTATATAGTTGCTCAAGGAAATAGAGAACGATGAGATCGAACCATGCTCCTTATTGTTTAATTCAATAAATAGCATATTTGGTCTACACAATCCAGGTAGAACTTAGTTCTTTGGCAAATATACGGGTATTTGGTGTGGTAGTGCTAACCAACCAAGTGTAAAGCCTATTGGACATACATAATAAATTTGTCACAAAGCATAATGAGAAGAAAGTAGTCTTAAATTACAAAGACTCTTCTTGTGGCGCGAGGTTTCTCACAAAGCCCTGGAATTGTTCTATTGTAATGAACGTTATAGAGTTCCGCTACTTAGTTAGCTTGGTAATTTCAAAAGGACTTGAAATGCAGCATATGTATGTGGTTGTTACGTATCTCTGAATGAATCAAGAGATAGAAGATATTTACAAAAGTACTTGATATACTTTTGTTTCCAAAATCAAGTAACTCTAAACAACAGAGTGTGTTAACAATTAAATATAACGTTCACTTATAGATTGAAGCAATCAGGCGGAAGTGGTATACCCGTCTAAGTGGCTATTTGATTTGGAGGGGATAGACAAGTAAGTTATTTTTCCTTGCGTATTCAAAAGAAAGTTTTTGATTTGGAATTGTAGCTATCTATGTCGATGGTAAAGACATGACGGGTGCTCTTGATGTGATAAGAGACCTTAAAAGCTATTTGAAATCCGAATTTGAGATGAAAAATCTGGGGAAAGCTCGACCGAATACTGAGCTTGTGGTATACTATTCCACCAGTTTGCATATGTCTAAAGTTGTCAGGAAATTTGACAAGGACATGCATCCTGCTAGCACTCCCATGGTTAGTCGAGGTTCAGATGTAAGTAAGTGACCATTTCATCTAAAGGAAGATGACGAATATGTGTTGGTAGATGAAATTCCCATATCTAAGTACAATAGACGCATTTTTGTACTTAGTATAATAATGTACTCGATTAAATTTTACATCCTCAGTGAACTTGTTAGCTAGATATAGCTCAGCGCCAACGCAACGTCATTGAAAAGGTATAGTGAATGTAATCATGTACTTCAAAGTAACCATTGACATAAATTTGATTTATCCCTGCAAAGACATAAAAAGGAATGCTAACGAAAGTGCAATCCTAAGGTTGTTGATTATGAAAGAATAATAATATCTTCTCCAACGAAAGTAATCAGGGGGAGATATGGTAGACTATTTCCTAAGTCATTAACGATATTCAGTTCGAAAAGTACATGACTAAAGGAACTCTCTGGAACAACTTTGAAAGTAATCAGGGGGAGACGCCGATATCAGAGGGAGGATCCAAGGATATGATGTGGACATATTTTACTTCGAAATTGAAGTTGTGTTGTAATCTTTTTCCCTTCGATCGAGAATAGTTTTTCCCACAGGGTTTTTAACGAGACAACACTAGAAAACATCAAGTATGTTGAACGTTGCAGACATAAAGATCAGGTTGATATTACTAAAAATATCTGAATCAAAGAAATGAAACGTGAGAGTCTGTTAAGCAACGTAACTTCCAGAATCAACAACAGAGTCTTATAAACATTCAAGTCACAAAAGTTAAGTGCGGTAAACTCCTTTTGACTGCATTAGACTAATGGAAATTGTCTGATATGAAGGGGAGCATCTAATAGTGTGTTGAACTATTTTCCTTCACCGAGGTTACTTTTTCCCACATAGTTTTGTTACTCGGCAAGGTTTTTAATGAGACAACAACAAACACCTAGAATTAATTTCCCAACTAAGGCTATTATCTTTCCCACAAGGGTTTTCTTCCTTAGGAGTTGTGAAGCAACCAATCAACTTCAACGAAGTAAAGTGATCATCTGCAACAGATCACCTTTGCTTGCATCTGTCATGTTGTACTCTTTTCCCTTCGTCAAGGTTTTTTCCTACTAGGGTTTTCCTTGTCAAGGTTTTAATGAGGCAACATATTCGAGTCCAACTACGTTCTAAGTTTGCTTAGTATTGTACTCTTTTTCTTTAGCTCAGGTTTTGTTCCTATGGGTTTTCCTGACGAAGTCTTAACGAGGCAATTGACTTAGACTAGTCGGTCCTTGAAAATCGTATTACATGTGATGAACTATATGTAAAGTACGAGATAACATGTGAAGTAGTACATGTGAATAGTTGTATCAAGGTTTTTGTCCCACTGGGTTTTTCCTTATCAAAGTCTTAATGAGGCAATTGATTTCGGCACAAGTCATCAAGGAGAGGACGACATTTGAAGAACTACATTCGACGCACTATATGTGAAGCACTACATATGAAGTCTTATTGGACCGCACAAGGGGGAGTATTGTAGGGCCTACGGCCCATAGATGTGCGACCCAACTAGCTATACCTAGGGTTTTCCTTACATGTATATAAAGATATTACAGATATGTAATTTGGCTAATGATCAATAAGAAACCTTCTCATTCTCTGCCTCTTTCTCTTCTTCTCTATGATTTACTGCAACAGTTTTTCAATTTTCAGAGATTTTTTCTTATGAGTTTGATGGAAGATCGATGATGAAGAAGAAGAGAACATTAAGAGAAGACTAACGGTTTGTTTAAGTTTTTAATTTTAGGGTTATTAGATTAAGTAATATGGTTAATTATTTCAAAAGTAATAAAGTAAACTCACCCATGTTTAGCCTCCCCTTAATAAGGGCACTATGTCCATATAAATTTGGGTATACCCCAATTAATCTGGGTATACCCAAATCAAGCCAGGTTTATTTTCGGCTCAACTTTCGTGGCTTTGATAAATGAAGCCCAATTATTAGAACTACCTAAATATCCCCGACAAAAGAAGAAACAAGTTCTTTTAATGGGAACCTTCATCGTGCTTTAGCCATATGGATGAAAGCTTTTACTGAACCTAACTCAGTTCCTGAAAAGTAGACCAAACATTAAATTTTTGTTGTTACGAAGTACATAGAGAGGAGTTGAGGTGGAGTCACAAATTTAATGATAACACACTGCTGCTAACTACTAAGTCAGTACATAACACTCGTAAATAGCCACTCCAAAATGACATTTCACTTGGATCACAAACAAGTCTGAGAAATGAGAAATTCAGAGAAGTCCGTTGATTTAAAACTAGCTAGGGGCATTCTTGGCCTTTGTCAAACTTTGACCGAATGGCACGGCCAATATTATATACCACGGAGGCACGGACAAATTAATATTATGGGGTTTTGATAACCGGACGGATTGTGGTATAACTGGGGATACTTATTTTGTTCCCAACCAAGACGGTGGACTAAGGGGTTTCTAATGTGTGTGAAGTTACTCAATTACCCTTTCCTTAATATTAGCTAAAACTATCCATTTTGGTTTGAGATCAAAACCTTATTCTTTTCTTTACCTTATTCTTTTCTTTGTCCTTCATCATCAATCTAATGATCAATTCTTTTTTCCTACTCTATATTTTATCGTTTTTAAAAATTTTATTTGAGGAAATAATATAATCAATCAGAAAATTGTCGATTGATTCTTTCAAACTCTATCTAGTACTTTGTATTGTTATTTGAATGATAAATTAGATCAGAAAATTTGAAATTGTTGAATTGCAGTTGCACAGTCTCATGGTATTTTTGGGTCGAGCATGACGACTTTTCATTTCTATTTTTAGTCGTCAAGGTTGTAGGATGAATAGCATGACGACTTTTCCGAGAGTTTTGTTTCTGAAAGTAACATTCATAGAGTCGTTATAGTTCGAAAGCTTTACCATGACGATTAATAACTCCTAAAAAACAAGTTTTCATGTGTCCAGTTTTGTTATTGGTCGTCATGATTTTGTAAAAATAACATGACGACTAACAAACAATCATCACTGTGCTGAATTTTCGACCATGACGACTATAAATGCGAAAAAATAATGTGTGGTCGGCATGCTTAGTTTTAGTCGAGCGTGCCGATTAATGACTCCCTGGAAACAAGTTTTCCTGGGTCCCAATTTTGTTATTAGTCGTCATGCATGGTTTTGAAAAAATAACATAACGACTGACAAACAATCGTCAATGTACAACATTTTCGATCATGACAACTATAAATCTGAAAAAACAAATATTTGGTCGGCATGCTTTGTTTCAGTGGAGCATGCCGACTTTTCATGGACTGAAATCTGAAAGTATTTAGTCGGCATCTTTTTCTCAGTCGAGTATACCAATTTTTCATAATGTGATTTTTGAAAGTGTTGATTTCTTTTATTAGAAGTGTTTGGCTTGTGTACTTTCATTTTCGTTACAAAAACAAAAAAATTTTCTTAAAAGTCTTCCAACAAGATCCAAAAGTTCAATCTAACCAAATCAAGATTTCAAAACTTCCAACTCAACTAACTAATCTAACTAAATTAATTAAACTAAAAAGGTTGATTAGTACTAATTAAACAAGGATAATTCAGCCATTTTCAAAAATATATGGCTAAGCGGCTTTGAATTTTACTTCCAAATAATCTATTTTGTCTTATCGGGTATACCCAACTAATCAAGGTATACCCCAATCTCACCAGTTTTTGATACATCTTATTAATTTAGTTTTTTTCTTTTTTTTTTTTTTTTTTTTGTTGATTGAATGATAAAGAAGAATTGCATGATCAAAAAGGATTAGATCACTAAGAGAAGGGGGAGAGAAAAGAAAGGAGAATAAAAACTGTCTAAATGCATATCAGTTCATGGAAACCAAGGCTCTTATCAGCCTAATACAAAGAGTTACATTTTTTGTTGAGCACGGAGAGTTGCATTTTTTATGTTTAGAAATTAAAACTAGTTGCTTCGTATAAGGTAACAGAGGAGGATAGACATGCATGAACTCGCTTTGTAAGCTAATTTATGCGCCACCTGATTGACCTCACTGTGAAGAAAATTAAAAATTACAGAACATGAGCTATTTGGCTAGGTCCTTGGTTTCTGATAGCGGTGCAAATGGCCACTAGTTAACTTTGAAAATAATTTAAAATTATAGAACTGATTGTATCCTCCATAAAAGCTAACTGAGGTTCAACCCCAAAGAAGAGTTACTCACGGTTCGGCCATCTATCTGGTACGTGTGGCTGATGATTGAGGTTAAGTTAATGGGCGTGAAGCAATCTTTTTCAAGTTTTTTCAAGAAGGTGTAGTGAGCACGGCAGGATCCAATATCACCAGGTGATTTGAACTAGCAGAGAAGAGTAGCAGTTTTGGAAATGTATATCCTGTTTATCAATTAGGAAGCTTGTTTTTCTATCCTTCATGGATGTCCCTTACAATCCAATTCAAAAATGACTCGGCTCTTTCATTGTAGTTGCAGGAAATCCTACAACCACATCCTTAATGAAATCTATAGATTAACTCAAGTAATCATCAGAAAATTCATAAGAACATTCATTCGATCTTTATTTTGGATACAAAATAACAAGAAAACTCTAACTTGGAGAACAAACAATCTTTCTCTCTCGTAAATTCCTTGTGTAAACTCCCAAAAGATCTCTCTCAATACAAGGTCACTCGGTCCCTTATATAGGAGTTTACATAGTCGATGAGAGCTAATAAAGCCCTTATTTTCGGATCTGGCGTGCGTCATTAACGCACGCTTACGTTGACTCTTTCCGCACGTGCTCTATAACATCACATGGCTCTTCACACTTTTCTCGTGATTAAGCTGACATCATCCGATGCGTCATTCTGAATAAGCTGTACGTGATTGTATTCGCTTGGTCTTGATAATCAGTACTTCGCATGCGTTATTAATGTGCGGTATTCTGTGTCTACATTTTGCCTCTTATCATGTCGTTTGTTTGGAAGAAGAGGGAGATATGAGAAACTTCAATTTATTTTTCCGCACCCGTTCATCTCTTCGTACTCTTCCCTGCCGACATATTTCCTTAATTTAGGCATGTCAACTTAAGAGTGTCTTCCATTTAGAGCATTACTCGGTCGAACTTGCATGCGTTGCTATCTCAAGCATGTTTGTCAATGTTAGTGATCAAAACTATAAGTCTTGATTTCTAGTCTATTATAGCTAAGTCTCGGACTAGGATCGAAAGTGTAGTTGATCTCAAAGGACTTCATGGCGATTCATCATACAAGTAGAAGAACTACTCAAGGAACCGGTGGAACTTCTCGAAAAAAAGGTACGTGAAGACTTGAACTTATCTATCGCTCAAAAGTCTATCTACTCTATCTCCTACTCTTTGAGACAAGAAGTCGTATGTTATATATATAGACTTTGATTATATACATTTGATATTTCGAGCCGAGTATACCTCGCCTATCTATATCTCGAAATATGAGTTGGTAAGCTTTTCGCTTTAACCAAGTTTATCTTTACCATGTGACGAAAGTCATGATATATTTCGATCATCTTGAAAATTGCTTTGACGAGAAATGGTGTAACAACTATATAACGTCCTCTATGAATGTTTCAATGATTGAAATGAGAGTTCATATTACATAATCAATGGTGGACATAAGCATTGTTGTGGAAACACATTTATGTATAAGTATTATTCCTTGAACCAAAGTTTGCGAACTTTGTTGGTCAAGAGAACCGGAAGAATGACGTGAGCCAAATCCGCGAACTGCCGAAGTTCTCAAACCCGAGAATTTCTGCTGGAGTTGATAAACTACTTGCGCGAAACTAAGTCCGCGAACCGGAGAAGTTCTCATACCCGAGAATTTATGCTGGAGTTTGTAAACTCTTCCCGGTAACTTAAGTCCGTGAACCTAGTATGCGAACTTGAGAAGGTTATATATCTGAAGATGATCTCTGAACTAAAATTAAAAAGACTAAGGAATGCAGTCTGCAAACCGTGGCTATAAAAGTTCATGAACCGATTCAAGCAAATCAAATCATCTTTGATTCAATTGTGTCTTGTGTAGTACATGAGAATTGAACAACTCTCTAACTAGTTCATCTTGAAGTCATTTGAAATAGTTATGGTGAAGAAGAACGTGGTTGATATGGAATGCTCATATGGCTAACCTTTTGGTTAACTATTGTTGAACCAACAAGTGCATACGTTTGGGTACGGTTAACAAGCCTAGAAGAGTGCATTGTCAAGTGTGTCTAACAAGCTAAGTTTTCGATCTAATGGTTGAGAAATATTAGCTTGAATGTAAATCAGGTTTTCATCTAACGGTGGCTATTGATTGCTTTGTTACCAAGGTAACTTAATTTCAAACCCTGATTTGAAAGACTATATAAGGGGAACTCTAGTATCTGTGCAAAACTAATCCCCACACCTTACGTGTGATACTAGTTTGCGTGCTAGAGTCGGTTCTCCTTTAACCTTTGGTTTTCTTCTTATAAAACCAGGTTAACGACTTAAAGACTTCGTTGGGGTTGTGAATCCAGACCGATACTACTTTTATCGTAGTTGTGTGATCTGATCTTGCATCTTCTATCGTATGAGTACAACCAGATTGATTGGCTTGAGATTGATATCCCCGATAGGCAAGATCTAAAAAATAATCACAAACATCTTCGTCTCATTGTTTGTGATTCCGCAACATCTTGTTTCGCTACCATACGATTAAGATTGTTGTGAATTGATTGATAACTCTAGGTTGTTCTTCGGGAATATAAGACCGTGTTATCAATTGGTTCCTGTTCACCTTGATTATTATCAAAATACGAAACAAAACTTTTTAGGGTTTATCTGTGGGAGATAGACTTGTCTGTGTGAGACATATTTGTTTATTGTTAAGTCTTTGACTTTGGGTCGTAGCAACTCTTAGTTGTGGGTGAGATCATCTAAGGGAATCAAGTGCGCAGTATCCTGCTGGGATCGAAGGCGTAGGGAGTACAACTGTAATTTGGATCAGTGGAGACTGATTGGGGTCCAACTACAGTCCAGTCCGAAGTTAGCTTGGAGTAGGCTAGTGTCTGTAGCGACTTAATACAGTGTGTGTTCTATCTGGACTAGGTCCCGGGGTTTTTCTGCATTTGCGGTTTCCTCGTTAACAAAATTTCTGGTGTCTGTGTTATTTCTATTTCCATAATATATTTGTTTATATAATTGAAATAATACAGGTTGTGTTTGAATCAATCAATTGGAAATCCGACCTTTGGTTGTTGATTGATATTGATTGATCCTTGGATATTGGTCTTTGGTACCATCCAAGTTATTCCTTGTATTTGATTTGAACTCGCAGTTCTTGCTTGAGTAAATCAAATCAAGAAGAGAGATATAAACTCGCTGATATACTTTTAATTGATTAAGTCTTGTTAATTCTCTTAAAAGTATATTCGAGTTTGTCCATACAGATTGCTATGCGAACTATTGGGTGGTGTTGTTAGAACCCCGCTTTTTCAATTGGTATGAGAGCAGGAAAACATGTTTAAGACCTCAAAAGTCTGTGTTTGTAGTGATCTGACTATATGGACCATACAGTCTCAATTGACGCTTCACCAGGTTTAAAAACCAACCGTAGAAAAAAGTCTGATAAACTGGTTACTCTTCAAAAGGGGTTGGATGAAAAAATCCGTATCAACTCTGGTCTTGTTGAAGAAATTGCAATTCTTAAGGATTTGATATCTGCTAATGGTCCCTTTGTGAATCTGAGACACTATAGTTGTTCCTCTGTAAAGAATAGTCATAAATCAGATAGTAATCAACGACCGGTTGTTGTGAAAACTGATGTGACTAGGAACCACTCAGACAAACTTCAAAGTTTTGGCCCGTATTATTGTTGTGATTCTTCCAACCGCCTTCAACAAGTTTGTATGTCGTTTCAAAAGAGTCTGAATGTTGCAAGTAATCTTAGTAAGAAAAATAAACAACTTTTTGATACTCTGAAAGGATATACAAGACTATTAGGAAACTCTAAACAGAGAAGTACTAATTGTATGAGTGCCTTTGCTTTAATATCTACGTCTCCTTTTCAATGGTTTCTTGATAGTGGATGTAGTAGACATATGACAGGTGACCTCACATGGTTCGTTTCGTCTATTGACTATGAAGGAGGTCCTGTAAAGTTTGGAGATGGGAGTTGTTGCTACATCAGCAAGAAGGGAACGATCAAACTGCCCGGTGTTCCAGAAATCCATGATGTAGTATACGTAAAAGGTATGACTGCTAATCTTCTTTCTATTAGTCAAATTTGTGACAAATGCCATCGAGTTGTCTTCAATGCAAATGGATGTGACATTGTAGATAAAACTGGAAAAGTAATTTTTCAAGGAACTCGTGGTAAAAACAACTGTTATCTAATTGATAATCAGTTTAACAACCGTTTCAATTTGACTAAGGTGGAATCTACACATCTTTGGCATGAGCGTTTTGGTCACATCAATTATCGTCTCCTAACTAAGATCATTAACAAAGAACTTGTTAGAGGCATCCCCAAAATCAATGCAAAGATTGAAGGTGTATGTGGTGCCTATCAAAAGGGTAAGCAAACGAAAGTTCACCACAAACCATCTCGAGATATTCTCACTAAAGCTCCACTTGATTTAATTCATATGGATCTCTTCGGACCAATTCAACAACCCACTGTTGCTGGTAAGAAGTATGCCTTAATTATGGTAGATGATTACACCAGATTCACTTAGGTTGCATTTGTATCTCATAAGAATGAAACTCTTGGTGAATTCAAGATTAATGTTAAAAGGATCCAGAACGAACAAGGTCGCAAACTAAAGAAAATTAGAAACGATCGTGGAACTGAATTCAAAGACACCAAGGTATTTGAATTCTGTGACGAACTGTGGATCATTCAACAATACTCACCACCTATCACTCCTCAAGATAATGGAGTTGCTGAAAGAAAAAATAGGAATATTCAGGAAATGGCCAGGGTAATGCTCCATAAAAAAAACGTACCATTAATATTTTGGGGAGAAGCTGTTTTTACAGCATGTTACTTGATCAACCGTGTATATTTACGGTCTAAAACACTTAACACTCCTTATGAGTTGTGGTACGGAAGGAAACCCAACCTACACTATCTCAGGGTGTTTGGAAGTAAGTGATATATCCTGAAAGATCGAGAACAGAAAGGGAAATTCGACACCAAAAGTGATGATGATATCTTTCTTGGCTATGCTTCTGAGAGTCGTGGTTTTCGAGTGTTTAATCTCAGAACACAAGTCATGATGGAATCTGCTAATGTTATCATCGACGACATTAGTAACTTTCATCATGATAATCCTCCTGCTGAATTGCCTCCAACCGAGACAATTGATAAAGTCAAAGAAATTCCAGAATCAGTTGAAGTTATCCCAACGGCTGCTGATCCTGACATTTCTAGTGACGAGGAGAAGAGCATTGATCAAGCCATTCCTGATGAACAAGAATGTGTCCCTCCACGACATCTCTGGGTTCAAAGGAATCATGATCCCAACAGTATTATTGGGAGAAGAGATTCTACAGACAAAACAAGAGGATAACTTCAAAATATGTGCAATTTTGGTTGTTATCTTTCGCAAGTAGAACCACAGAATATTTATGAAGCTCTGAACGATCCCTTTTGGGTGAATGCAATGCATGAAGAGTTAAATCAATTTCAAAGACAAGATGTGTGAGAACTTGTACCTTGTCCCTCCAATATCAATATTTTTGGTACCAAATGGATATTCAAGAATAAGTCTGATGTATTTGGCACGATTTTCAGAAACAAAGCTAGACTTGTCGCTCAAGGATATTCATAGATTGAAGGGATTGACTTTGACGAGACTTTTCTCCTGTGGAACGCCTTGAGTCTATTCTTATTTTGTTAGCTCATGCTTGTTTTCTTAAGGTTAAGCTGTTTCAAATGGATATAAAATCCGCGTTCCTAAACGGATTTTTAAAGGAGGAAGTGTATGTCGCTCAACCTAAGGGATTTGAAAACCCTGATTTCCCAGATCATGTGCTAAAACTCAAAAAGGCATTGTATGGGTTGAAAGAAGCATCTAGAGCCTGGTTTGAAAAACTTACCACTTCTCTCATTAGAAAAGGTTTTTCAAGAGGAGGAGCTGATAAAACATTATTTAACAAATGGAGTGGGAAAGATGTGGTTATTTCTCAAATCTATGTAGATGTTATCATCTATGGATCAACTTCTGAAATATTTGCAAAGGACTTCCAAGTCTCTCTTTCTAAGGAATTTGAAATGAGCAATGTTGGTGAATTAAAATTCTTCTTAGGATTACAAATTCAACATCATAAGGATGGAATTTACTTATCCCAAGAGAAGTATGCTCCAGATCTTCTGACAAGGTTCGTCCTGGATAAGTCTTCTCCAAAATTGACACTATGCCTACTACTGGTAAACTACATAGAGATGAGAAAGGAGAAAAAGTGGATCAAAAGTTGTATCGATCTATTATTGGTAGCCTTTTGTATCTTACAGCTACTAGACCTGGTATTTCTTTCAGTGTTGGTTGTTGTGCCCGATTTCAGGCAAATCCAAAGGAATCTCATCTTGCAGCTGCAAAAAGGATCATTCGATATATATTAATCACATTGCAGGGTATGGTTTATCTTCCACTTTTGATACTAACACTGATCTGTCTGCTTATTCAGATGCTGATTGGGCAGTATGTGTAGAAGACAGAAAAAGTACATCAGGGGGTTTCTACTATGTAGGACTAAATCTTGTAGCTTGGAATAGCAAGAAGCAAAATTCTCAATCCCTGTCTACGTGTGAGGCAGAATATATTGCTGCTAGATCATGTTGTACTCAACTTCTATGGATGAAACAAATGCTAGATGATTATGGAGTTGATACTGGAATAATGAAGATCTTTTGTGATAACTCTAGTGCGATTCGAATCCCTGAGAATCCCGTTGAGCACTCAAGAACAAAGCACATTGACATAAGGTACCACTTATTCATGATCTCTATGAAAATGGTATCATAAGTATGGAATTTGTGCCTTCCGAACAACAATTGGATGGTATTCTTTCCAAACCATTAGACACTGCTACGTTCCAACACTTGCGGCAGTCTATTGGTGGTGTTTTGGTTCATTAAAACGTTTCTATAACTCTTGCCCCTATGCTTATCTCGATCTTTTGGGAAATTGAGTTTGAAACTCCAGTAGATTTACTCCAGTTTAGTTTCTGTAGAATAGTTTTTTTTTTCTTGTTAGTCTCATTTTTGTTTCAAAATCCTTCTTTTCTTTCAAAATTAAGGTTGCTCTTATTGCTCCTTCGGGAATGACATAAAATGGGGGAGAGTTCTTTTGAACTTGTGCTTAATGGTCATATCTTGAGGGGTGTGCGGCTGTGGAATTTTAGAGAGGTTATCTTGTATCTTTAAACTCCTTGATGAATGCATTTAGCTTCGGCTTTATGATTGCATCTAAATTAGTTGGTATGTATTTTTTTCCTTTTGTCATGAAATGTCTCTCTCAGAAATTTCATTATGATCCCGTTCTTGTACCTTTTCCAATTTTATTGACAAAAAGGGGTAGAATTAATATGTAGTTCACACTACAAATACATATGGTTTTCGCATCATTGTGTAAGGAGGAGTGGTTTCCATGTGAGATGGAGTATTGACTAAGGGGAAGTGATACACATATATCCATAGTATTGTTGTTGAAGTTATGATCAAATTGGACTTTGACGTTGTGTAATAATACTATGACACTGTATAACAATGATCGATACCGATGCTTTCTCATTGTTTTAGATACGGATCTTCAACAGCGGTGATGCTAAACTTACATCCTTTGGGATCATTGGAGTACTTGGAAGTGACGAAGATTTCGAGGAATGTTGAAGATTAAACATGTGGAATAGGAGCTACTAAAGTTTCTTTATCTTTCTTGTATTCCATGTGTATTGATAGTTTGTCACTAAAATTGACAAAGGGGGATATTGTTAGAGCATTGCTCGGTCGAACTCGCATGCGTTGATATCTCAAGCATGTTTGTCAATGTTAGTGATCAAAACTATGAGTCTTGGTTTCTAGTATATTACAGCTAAGTCTCGGACTAGGATAGAAAGTGTAGTTGAGCTCAAGAACTACTCAAGGAACCGGTGGAACTTCTCGACAAAAAGTTATGTGAAGACTTGAACTTATCTATCACTCAAAAGTCTATCTACTCTATCTCCTACTCTTTGAGACAATAAGTCGTATGCAATATATATAGACTTTGATTATACATATTTGGTATTTCGAGCCGAGTATACCTCGCCTATCTATATCTCGAAATATGAGTTGGTAAGCTTTTCGCTTTAACCAAGTTTATCTTAACCATATGACGAAAGTCATGATATGTTTCGATCATCTTGAAAATTGCTTTGACGAGAAATGGTGTAACAACTATATAACGTCCTCTAAGAATGTTTCGATGATTGAAATGAGAGTTTAAATTACATAACCAATGGTGTACATAAGCATTGTTGTGGAAACACATTTATGTATAAGTCCTATTCCTTGAACCAAAGTTTGCGAACTTTGTTGATCAAGAGAACCGGAAGAATGGCGTGAGCCAATCCGCGAACTGCCAAAGTTCTCAAACCCGAGAATTTATACAGGAGTTGACAAACTACTTGCATGAAACTTAGTCCGAGAACTCAGTCTGCGAACCCAGTCCACGAACCGGCGAAGTTCTCATACCCGAGAATTTCTTCTGGAGTTTGTAAACTCTGCCCGGTAACTTAAGTCCGCGAATCTAGTCTACGAACTTGAGAATGTTATATATCTGAAGATGATATCTGAACTTAAACTTAAAAAGACTAAGAAATGTGGTTTGCAAACCGTGGATATAAAAGTTCGTGAACTGATTCAAGTGAATCAAATCATCTTTGCTTCAATTGTGTCTTGTGTAGTACATGAGATTTCCTTGCAATTGAATAACTCTATAACTAGTTCATCTTGAAGTCATTGAACTAGTTATGGTGAAGAATAACGTGGTTGATATGGAATGCTCATATGGCTAACCTTTTGGTTAACTATTGTTGAACCAACAAGTGCATACGTTTGGGTACGGTTAACAAACCTAGAAGCGTGCATTGTCAAATGTGTGTAATAAGCTAAGTTTTCGATCTAACGGTTGAGAAATATTAGCTTGAATCCAAATAAGCTTTTCATATAATGGTGGATATTGATTGCTTTGTTACCAAGGTAACTTAATTGCAATCCTAGATTTGAAAGACTATATAATGGGAACTGTAGTATCTGTACAAAACTAATCCCCACACCTTACGTGTGATACTAGTTTGATTTCTAGAGTCGGTTCTCCTTTAACCTTTGGTTTTCTTCTTCTAAAACCAGGTTAACGACTTAAATACTTCATTTGGATTGTGAAGCCAGACCGATACTACTTTAAAAGGCGAGGGTACCCAAATATACCTCAAGATAAAACTTTTCATACCTATAAGTCCTTTTTCCAAAAGTGATTGTCTATGGACTGAGTTGAGACAATACAACTAATCGGTTCACACTTCGTGTGATCGTTTATGGATACGAGATCTAGACAATACAGCAACGAAGTATGTTTACTTGATTCAAAGGTTCGGACTTAACCAAACACAATAGGATTGCTTATCAAGTAAATAGGAATTAAGGATTGTGTAATTTACTTTAATTATAATAAAACAATTATAATGTGAAAAATAAAAGTAAATGTGACAACAAGATTTTGTTGACGAGGAAAACTGCAAATGCAGAGAAACCCCGGGACCTAATCCAAAATTGAACACTCTCAGGATTAAGCCGCTACACAAAATTACACTAACTTCGTATAGTTGAGACCAAGTAACTAACCCTATATTTCACCTAGTTCCGTCTGTATTCCCACGCCTCCAACTTATAAATAAGTCACGTACTTGGATCAATCCCTTTGGTTCATATTCCAAACAGTAAAGGAACAAGAAATCTGTTTGGTATCAACTCTATTCAACCGAGTGATATGAGTCGGACAAAGGTTCTTCCGTTTATCTCAACATAAACTCCTTCGTTAGGTCTAGATCTATCTTATGTTCAATCACCCAAAGGTAACCGATTAAGATTAAGCCAACAACACCTTTAATCCGAAGAACCGTGTTGATGCCGATCTACTCAATTAATCAATCCAATCTACCACAAGGATAAACCGATTATTAATTGGATCCTCTTTTACCGAAACAAGTATTGTGCACACCAAAGATTGTAAAACCCAAGTCATATCTTCAATATCTTCTTTGTCTTCAAATCTTCTTAAATGTTCAATAAAAACCTGCACACAATCACTTGAATCTCTTGTGATCAATCACGCATAGAACGGAGTCTGTTAACAATGGATTATCACAAGATCGTCTTTAAAACTAACAACAGTCTAAAGATCCATGTCGAAACTCTGAACTAGTTTGAGTGAATCTTATATTAGAAGAGAAGATTCTCAAGAATGAACAAGCTAGGTGCAATCAGATTTCAACCACCGTTAGTCAATCAAATCAATCGAAAACAAAGATAAACCGCAATTATCTAGTTTCCCACCAACGGGTCACGCTAGAGCTTCTCAATCCCAAAGAAGACTTTAAACTGAGCGGCCGTAAGAGATTTCACCTGATTATATTACTCTCCTCTTCGATAGGAGGCTACACCAGTAACAACAACAAAAGAGTAAATATGTTGTTACGAAGGCAAACTTCGTGTATTTTTAGACAAGGAAGTTTGGACACCAAGGAATTTCCAAAACCGAAAATATTCTCAAGATATTCATCAAAACACAAATTCGGTTTCCATAATTCCTGGAAATGCTCTGTCCAAAAATAACAATCGAAATCTCTCGGAAAATCTAATTTGTAAATGCACATTACTATTCTGTAATTTCCCTATAGAATGAAATTAATACCTTAGTTAAAAGATTCTTAACTTACTTATGTTTCGATCCTGGGATTCTCTTCCCTTAGCCGTTAAGGAATATCTTTGAACAATTATAGAAATAAACATTCACAGCACGTGTTCAAAGTTTGTCGACATCTTTACCTTGTAAGTTCTCTTTCACACTTACAACCTTGAAACCGATTTGCTACACTTCCAAACAAGTTTAGAATTGGTTCCTCTGAATTTCAAGAACTATGTGATTGATCAAACCAACATTCAATCACAATCATGGGTTTAACGGTTCTACCTAAACAAGTTTCGGTTCTACCTCCATGTGAGTACTACGCATAGTCACACTAGCTTCCCAAAGATTCGGTTGAGTAGGTATTAGGATCGGTTCCCCACATATATATGGTATCTAACTTATATGTTTTGCACATGTCCATAGGATCGGTTCCCCTTTCTGCTATAAACCTTGATGCACCCTATACAAGGATCGGTTCCCCTTGATGTACTGCACCCCTTACAAGGATCGGTTCCCTTTCCCTTACAAGGATCGGTTCCCTTTCCCTTACTAGGATCGGTTCCCTTTCCCCAAGGTCAGACATAATCCGTTTATACCACAGGTGATTACTTAAGATTGGTTTTACTGATAAAAGTTATACCAATACATAAGTCAGGACTTTGTGAATAGTTCTACCAAGAACACAACAAGTTGTGAGCGGTTATACTCTATCACGCATATTGGTTGTTCATAATATATGCAATGAATAACAAAACAAATAACTGCTCGCAATATCCTTTTCGGTTCACAAACAAGTTTATGAACTTACTTCCTTAGAACACATGTAAACATTGTTCCCTAGGATGAAATCCTCACCTCATACCCATACATAATCACAATAGCATTCAAATGATTATGGCGATGTCTTATCTACAAAGTTTAATGGTTAAGAAATAAACCTCATATTGTATTCCTTAATACTATGTCTATCTAGAGTTCAAGTATGCTTCGCAGTTATGTTTTCAATATGCACGACTTGAAAGATACGTTAGGGAATGAAACAGTTTAAGTCAAATATCACTAACCTAAAGTGGAAGGATGATTGTTGTCGTTGTAGCTCCTTGCTTCTTCACATCTTCAAGACTTCGCAATACTTGTAATGTCTCATATCCTAATACTTTCAAGATAACCTATACGAAGTTTAACTCTAGTACATAATCAAGCGACTCTTAACATGAGTTTTGATTCACTAAAATATGACAACCAAACTTGACATACCAACGCTTGGTGGGTTCAACCGATAAATGCTCTAACAATATCCCCCTTTGTCAATTTTAGTGACAAAACTCTTACATCATATGGATAAACAAATTACAAGAATTCATTACACTCCACTTGATTCCCGATTCAACAACACAGTAAAACTGCTTACATTCAATCCTTGAAAATGCCGCTGTTGACATTATAATAACAAAGCAAATACTCCCTCTAAGTAAGTGATAGGCACATTTTTGTGTCTTATATAATATCAATTGTATATATTATTAGTGCTCGATTTTTTATTTATTATGGCTTTTTATGTCCCTGTAGGTATTTTGGAGAAATAAGCTTTTACGGCGAAATTGGCTCGAAAAGCGGTTTTTGTGCTCGTGGGAGAAAATTACTATACGGACTCTCATTTTGGATAAGGGGTAACCTAATTACTAAGGGGTGACCTATTTCCAGGCAGCTGCTAAAGGGAGAACAACACAGGATAGGGGGACACCCACCTTCTTCACGTTTCAAATTAGAAATATTGGCGGGAAAAGAGACTTCACGTCTGCAGATTTTGGACGTGAATCTTTGGGCAGTTTTAAAGAGATTCAACACCGGAAATTGATTGGTCTGGAACTCTCATGGCTATACAAGTTTACTAGAAGCAATTGGATCGATCGAATTGGGCTGGAATGGCCGGAAAAGGGAAACAGAGGTGAATAAGGAAATACGGATATGTGGATTTGTTTTAGGAAATTCAGAGAGAATAAAGACCTAAAATTCGTTCCAAAGGTACATATTCCATCTAAGGAAGAGTTTCATATAAGTGGGAGAGCTCAGAAAAGCGTAAAACAATTTATGGAAGGAATTATTGTTGTGACTGCCAAGGAAGGAAAGAAGAGATTTTGATGCGATTTGGGAAAGATTCAATGACCCTTTTATGTATAAATAGGATGCTTAGGTCCTCTAGAAGAAGGAACGGAGAGGTTTGGGGTCGAGAGGAGAGCTCAGGAGGCGAGAATCAGAGTTGCAGGAAGTTACGTCTCTGCTGCTGCTGCTGCCATTGAAGAGCACGAAGAACACGAAGAACAGACTTCCAAAGACAGTCGTTCTTCTACAGTGAAAAGGACAGGCGCTTGGCAGTCTTAAAAGAACAGAAACAACACTTCAGTTTTATCGTTCTTTTCTGGACGCCTTTTGTGGGTCCAGATTCACTGATTTTGTTCTTTTCACTCTTTTAATCAACTTTTGGGCTATAAACATGTATTTTGAGCAAGTGATTAATATGAGGAGCTAAACCCCAACACTGGGATGACGGAGGAAGCCCTATTTCACGCATGTGGTAATTATAATAATTTTTTATGACTATTTGCATTGATTTTTAATCGATTTATGATTTTTATTGAATGGGTGTGATTTCGTTTGATGGTGTATGCTTGGTCTATGTATTTTTGATACATCATGCTTTTGATTTACAGTCATTGCTTTTCAAAAATCTACTTTTGGCAAAGAACAAGAGTCCATATTTTTATTATTTGAACTATAATTGATTGGAATTATTATTTGAGTCGCACGAATGGAATTTGGTGGAATCTTGAGTCTCAGTCTCTCTCGACATTGTGACAAACCTTTTGTATATATATTTTCTATTTTTATTTTAAGTCTAGAACCCAATCTTATCGAGTCCAAGTTGAATGAACTTTACTACCACTTTCAAAAACTACATCAATTTTTGGCGCCGCCGACGCGGATTTGTATTAGGTTTTAGGTTTTAGATTTATTTTATTTCTTTTAGAATTTTTGTTCTCTTTTACGCGTTTGGTATTTTTCGATTCTTTTCAGATTTGGAGCGAAGCTACAAGGGAAGAAAAAGTGTTATAAAAGGAAAGCATCGCCAAAGAAGGAAAGAAAAGAGGAATCCGAAAGGAATGAAGAAGAAGATTTTGTATATAGTTATTTTGTTTTATTTTTAGAAACTGTAAATAGGGTATTATTTTTGTAATTTTTCTTTTCCTTTTTGGACATTTTTATTTTTGGACTTTTTGGACATTCTTGGACATTATTTTTAAACCCTACGGAAGGGTTAAGATTAAATATAAATTGTTTGCAGGGAAAGACGACAGTTACGATACTGTCTCGGCCCCTCGGGTTCGTACACTGACATCGGAGTCGGTGGTCTGAGTCGACTTCAACGGTTCATCGCCCGTCTGGTACGGGAGGTAAGACTCTATCCACCCACGAATCCCCTGTCAGTGGGTTTTATTTTGTGTGACAACTCACACCCCTGCAATAGAATGTCGAACTGGTATCACAATAGCCAATAAAACGAATATCCGACTGAGTTTCAAAATGGACGTTACAATTTTAACCATAGTGTGAATAGTGATTGGGAACATCAACCTTTTCAAGGTTACGGCTCATACCATGGTGAGCCCAATTACTATACACACACACACCGGTCATACGAGCAAGAAAATAAGGATTATTATAGTACTAGTTCCTCGTCTTTGGACAATATAATGAAAATGTTGAAAACTAGTCCCTATTATGATCCTTCTGAACATGTTCTTCCTCTAGAAGAGTCTCTCAAACAATTAACTGAGAATACAAATAGGTTTTTGTTAGAAATGAATAAACAAAATGCACCTTCTATAGAAGATACCATAAGGAAGTCATGTGAGTCGACTCAGAAAATGTTGTTAGAGGCCCAGAACAGAACTGCTCAAGATAGTATTAATTTCCAATATAGTGTTTCCAATAGTACCCTTGAAAATGAGGATAGTTATTTGCATAATCAAGATGCCGAGGTTAGAATTGGTAACACTACTTTTTAGATGAGGTTCAACCATTTTCATGCTATTATGATGATTATGACGAGGATAGTGTTGAGGAAGAATTTGAAATATGTAGGCATAGTGATCAGGAATTTGTTACTCCAAATGAACTTTATGATGATAGTGTTATTTCTGGTTCAGATCCCGATAATTTTAATGATTATTAACCTATTCAAAAGGACGAGGATTTGACTAGAGATACACCCGTTTTAGACGATGTAGTATTTCCTTTTGATTACGAAGCCGATAATGGTTTGGAGGAACGAGTTTTTTCTGAGAATATTGTTTTAGAGTCTAGCAATTTAGAAACATTAGTCTTAGACAAAGAAAGTGAACTCGTAGAGATGAGTGAGGATGAACCATACTTAGAAGAATCAATTGACCATTTTCAGGAATCTAATGACCTTGAAATTAGGGACGTTGTGACTAGTCTTTCTAGAGACACTGAAAAATCTAAGTTTGGGGGTGATTATCATTCTCCATGTGCTTTAACTATTAGAAAGGTCTCTCACTTGGGACTTGACATATGTGCCTCAACCATTTTACAAGATTATCTTCATACACGTTTTCCTGAACCTAGTGATGTCCATAAGGAAGTTCAGTTGTTAGAAACCTATCCTATGGTTGATGTGGTTTACCCAGGCTATGATATCCAGATTGACTTTGTTTTCCCACCAAATATTTTTCAACCAATTGTGGGAACGTATAAATTTCAGATGTGTCAATTATTTAGTTTTGAGACTAAACCTAATTACTTTAAGAGATTAGGGTCGATACATTTGCTTAAGATTGACCACCAGTTTCATCATGGTCGATTGTGTGAGTCAAAACTGATTGACTTTAAGGATCCTCAATTATTCAGGTTATTATTATGTGCTTTTAAATTTTTACTTGAGTTTATTCAGACTCTAATACCTGAACCGGATCTTAGCTTTGAGGAATTCCAACCCATGAAAATATTTTATTTGGACCCAGTTATAAAACCTGAACCTGAACCACAGGTAGATGTAGTTGTCTTAAACAGGAAACTAGACAAGGGTGCGCTTTATTTGTTAATTTTTTTAGCAGGTTGCATATTCCTTTTATTTGTGATAGCTCTATTTGGTTTTGATGACCCACAAAAATTTCGGCTATTATTATGAGGTGACTAATACTTTCTTAGTCTGGCTGAAGACTTTAAACTTAGCACTTCTTGGGAGGTAACCCAATATTCATGCGACACGGTAATATCTTTCCTTATCTCTTTTGCTTCAAATGATAACAGTTTCTCCTTGTTCATGCTTTTAATTTCATCTTTAGAACATTGAGGACAATGTTAGATTTAAGTTTGGGGGTATGGGAGAAACTTTTTAGTTGCAGTATGAATAAATAAACTCCAGAACCTAGAAATTTATGCCTATTGAGGATTGCACTAACTAATCTAAGTGGATGGAAGCATTTTGGTTGTAGGAGTTGAGAAATCAATCTGATTAGATGGAAACATCTAAAGAGTCTATTCATAAAATCACAGAGCTCAGGTGTTATAAATAACATGATAGTTTCACCATATCTCGTTGAGTCCTTTTCACTTCTATTTTTATTTTATTTTGTTTTTAAACTATGTTTCTCTAAGTGATAGGTGGGGTCCACGATTCAAGTTGTTACCAATGCTAGGGTGAATTAGAGTGATTGAGATACCATGAAAGAGAAAAAAAAAAGTTGAAAAAGAAAAAAAAAATTGAGACCAGACCATTTGACCAAAAGGAATAAATTCAATAAAGTCGACCACTGGTACCCTTGTATATGCCAGTTGTGTTGACCTAGAGTTAGGATTATCGACCACTGGTACCCTTGTATATGCCAGTGTGTTGATATTAGTCAGACCAATATCTCAATCCATTAGGATAGGATGCTTAGGTCCCCTAGAAGAAGGAACGGAGAGGTTTGGGGTCCGAGTTGAACGAATCCATGTGATTAGTTTTGACTCCGGATATTGATGTCCATAGTGCAACTATTTAAGTAGAGCTCTGTCACTTTATATGAATTTTAGTATGCTTGAGTGCAAACTCGTGTACAACAATCGGAATTTCGCATCAGGGTACTTCTTCCTGTAGTCAATAAGTATGCCAACCAAGGAGATTCTTTAGTGCCTTCCAAGGTTCTGCGTAGATAGCTAAGGTCTGGAGTAAAGGTTTTGTGGGTATATCTCTAGTAATCCCTCCCGAGACTATAACTCGGCCACTAGGGACACCTAGGGGTTTAAAGGCTTATTGCATACGCTAAATGCAATCGACGATGCCTGCGACAGTGAGTTAGGATTTTATTTTCTATTTAATTTGCTCGAGGACTAGCAAATAATAAGTTTGGGGGTATTTGATAGGCACATTTTTGTGTCTTATATAATCTCAATTGTATATATTATTAGTGCTCGATTTTATATTTATTATGGCTTTTTATGTCCCTGTAGGTATTTTAGAGAAATAAGCTTTTGCGGCGAAATTGGCTCGAAAAGCGGTTTTTGTGCTCGTGGGAGAAAATTACTATACGGACTCTCATTTTTGATAAGGGGTAACCTAATTACTAAGGGGTGACCTATTTCCAGGCAGCTGCTAAAGGTAGAACAACATAGGATAGGGGGACACCCACCTTCTTCACGTTTCAAATTAGAAATATTGGCGGGAAAAGAGAATTCACGTCTGCAGATTTTGGACGTGAAGCTTTGGGCAGTTTTAAAGAGATTCAACACCGGAAATTGATTGGTCTGGACTTCTCATGGCTATACAAGTTTACTATAAGCAATTGGATCGATCGAATTGGGCTGGAATGGCCGGAAAAGGGAAACATAGGTGAATAAGGAAATACGTCTATGTGGATTTGTTTTAGGAAATTCAGAGAGAATAAATACCTAAAATTCGTTCCAAAGGTACATATTCTATCTAAGGAAGAGTTTGATATAAGTGGGAGAGCTCAGAAACGCGTAAAACAATTTCTGGAAGGAATTATTGCCGTGACTGCCAAGGAAGGAAAGAAGAGATTTTGATGCGATTTGGGAAAGATTCAATGACCCTTTTATGTATAAATAGGATGCTTAGGTCCCCTAGAAGAAGGAACGGAGAGGTTTGGGGTCGAGAAGAGAGATCAGGAGGCGAGAATCAGAGTTGCAGGAAGTTACGTCTCTGCTGCTGCTGCTGCCATTGAAGAGCACGAAGAACACAAAGAACAGACTTCCAAAGACAGTCTTTCTTCTACAGTGAAAAATACAGACGCTTGGCAGTCTTAAAACAACAGAAACAGCACTTCAGTTTTATCGTTCTTTTCTGGACGCCTTCTGTGGGTCGCAGATTCACTGATTTTATTCTTTTCACTCTTTTAATCAACTTTTGGGCTATAAACATGTATTTTGAGCAAGTGATTAATATGAGGATCTAAACCCCAACACTGGGATGACGGAGGAATCCCTATTTCACGCATGTGGTAATTCTAATAATTCTTTTATGACTATTTGCATTGATTTTTAATCGATTTATGATTTTTATTGAATGGGTGTGATTTCGTTTGATGGTGTATGCTTGGTCTATGTACTTTTGATACATCATGCTTTTGCTTTACAGTCATTGCTTTTCAAAAATCTATTTTTGGCAAATAACAAGAGTCCATATTTTTATTATGTGAACTATAATTGATTGGAATTATTATTTGAGTCGCATGAATGGAATTTGGTGGAATCCTGAGTCTCAGTCTCTCTCGACATTGTGACAAACCTTTTGTATATATATTTTCTATTTTTATTTTAAGTCTAGAACCCAATCTTATCGAGTCCGAGTTGAACGAACTTTACTACCACTTTCAAAAATACATCAGTAAGATAGGTAGATATTCAATCTGCACGTTTTTGTTACACCAATCAATATGACATGTTACTCCCCCTTAGTTTGTTTTTTCACTCTTTCGTTAGATAAAACATTCAAGTACCAATGTTCTTTTCCCTGGCGATGCCAATCAATATAAATTCAATACCAGCATCACTTGTTTACTCCATATATTTCTCCCCCTTTTTGTCACAAAAATGAAAAATAAACAAAAAAAATAAAGGACAACACGAAAAGAATCTTACAAATCTCATAATAGACTTGCAAACCTGTAGAGTTAGGCACGAGGGTTCCATACATCACGTTCTGATAACCACTATCAAAACCGAAACTACAAGTACTCTTATTTTGATATGTTACCAAGGAAACAATAATTGCCCGAAACAATTTTTCCCATTTAGTTTAGCAAACCAAAAATAACTAATCACATTAGTCCCTTTGCTTAACTGATTGTTCAAAAACAACTGCTTAATTCGATAAGACCAAAATAAAGATAAACTCTATTTTTTCTCATCATGTTCTAATTATCCATAAACTTAGAACTTTCAATTTTAAACAAGCCAAACACTAGGTTAGTTAACTAGCATTTCCTTGTTTAGGCATTCGATTAGACTTAAATAACCGAAACCTCACTTTGATAAGACAAACTAAGATCAGAATTAACTTAGTTTCTTATCCAGAATCGAATTGGAATAAACAACTCATCTCGTACACAAATTATTTCGTTAAGCCATAAATAATTCATACAAACCAAAATAAATCAACTTGCATAATTATTCACCTCAACCAGAAGCAATTGAAACAACATAAACATTAAAAGCACCGTAATTGCACCGTAATTTTGTAAGCCTAAACAATTGAAACCATACAAATGCAAGATAACAATAGTTTTTCTTAACTGGAACCAATTGAATCACATATACATCAATTGTACCAAAATTTTGTAAGCCTAAACGATTGATACCACACAATAAAGCAAGATAACAATAGTTTTTCTTAACAGGAACCAATTGAAACACACATCCACACACATCATGTAATAAATATCAATCGAACCTAAATTTTGTTAAGCAAAAGCAACAAATATATATAAAATATAAACTCAGGCTTTTCTTAAACAGTAAAACAATTAACTAACAAGATTGTTACCTCAAATCTCGCATCCACTTCTCTAATATGATATAATCTTCGTCCAGGGAGAATTGACACCAAAATATCAACACGTTGTCATACTTATGCATAAACAAAATTATAACAAGTCACCTCAACCTTTACCAGAGAAAGGTTGAAAACCGGTTTTAACAATTGCAAGTAAAAGTTGAAAACCGCCGAAACTTATATGCTTTTATGCTAAACCAAAACCGATTAAACATATTGTGACTTTTTCACATACTGTTTCTATTAGAACCCCTCATGATACTTTGATAAATCCTACCTACTAGGGCTAGAACTTAATCCCGCTAATCAAAAATTCACCCAAATCATAAGGGTTCACAATATATGAGATCGAATATCAAGGTGGTAAAACCGAGATCAAACATCCCATAAACCAATTTGCAATACACCATAAATATTCAATAAATAATCAAGTATTGCAATTACCTCTTTCTTTTAGGGAATTTAATTTCTAAAACAACGCAAAAAGAATGAGGTCATTCCGAGTTCGGACGAAGAAGTTATGTGCAAAACAGTTTTTACACTTCTTCGTAAGGGGACCTCTCACTAGGATTGGTTCCCTTACCATTACATGGTACAAGGATCGGTTCCCTCACCATAACAGGGTACTAGGATCAGTTCCCATGAGTTACTTGTGACAGATCATAACACTAAACTGTTTTCGACATAACTTCTGCATACGATGTCCGAATTCAGTGATTTTTGGATCGTTTTGACCGTAAAAACAAGAGATACACATATATGATAAGTAGATATCAACATAATAAACTCAAAATTACCGTTTCTAACAAAACCTCAAATAGAGATAGATAGAGTATCAGTATAGAAGAAAAGAAATCTCCTAAAGATGTTATTTAGTCATATAATAACCAAGAGATCATGTGCTCAGATTTCATGTGCTTCCTCACCTTTAAAAATATTGAGCACCAAGGTGAGCATGCACATTCCAACACAACTATGTTGTGTTGATTTGATCCTTGTCTTGTTCATCACGAGTGACTAAGACCGTATCATCATTCTTGACCTCTTACTTGGTTTGTTTTCTCTTGTTCCATGTCTTGTTTTTATTCTTTGACTTGTGATGAAGAGTGTCATTATCATAATCTTTACTAGTACAATAGATTTCAGACACAATGTCTTTCTTTAGTCTTTCAAGAAGACTCTTGTACTTATTGTCACCAACAATTAACAGTTGAGAGTCATTCTTGTGACTAACTTTTGGTCCCTTCGTTTCTATGGAGGACTTAGGGACCCATTTAGAGTTGGGTTTCGCAGGAGAAGCTTTCTCCTTCATAATACCATTAGGACGATTGTCCTTTTGCGAAACATCCTTTCTCCAATTTGGAACATCAGATCTTGTCTTTGCATTTGAAACGTCATCTCTCTTTCTATAATTGGGTATTTTATGAGATGACCTTGTCGAATGATATGCAAAATTTGAACTATCATCATAATAATTATTTTGCCTAAACTTAGGACAATAACGATCTGAGTTCTTATGAGGAGAAAACTTAGCCAATTCATTTGATACAAAAGAAAGTGCATCTTGCATCTTAAGAACTTTGCATCCCCATTGCAAATGTCATATATTACCACAATAATAACAATGCTTAGTATAAATATACGAAGTATGAGTTTTAATGTTACCTTTTTGTGGATCCTCTTGCATTGGAGATTGATGAGTTTTCTTCTTCTTCTTCTTATCCTTGTTCAACGTTGTTGCCTTCTTGACAGACTTCTCTTCTTTACAAGGAATATGAGCATCTTTGTCATCAGTGGAAGCCTCTAATTGATAAGAATTTGTAGCTTTAAAATTTTTTACCTCTTTGCTAATATTTGAAGCATCTATTCCCTTATAGCCCATTCCTCATGTATCACGATGATTTCTACTTGCTTCTAACATTGAGGTTAACTTGTTGGGGCTTTCATTGGATTTTTTCAGTTCAAATTTTTTTTCTTCCAATGTCTTGACTTTTTCAAGAGCACCGACTAGATCATCCTCAACGCGTTTTTCTCGTGAGAGATATACACCTTCTTTCTATTCAAAACTCTTTTGTTGAGAGTTAATCCTTGCATCAGATTCAACAAGTTTCTCTTCCAACAAGTGAATTTTTTCAAGAACAACTTCATGCTCTTTCTCTAACAATTTTGTTTGAGAGAGACTGGCACTGGCTTTTTCTTCAAGACCATGTACTTGTCGAGAATTAAACATAGCTTCCGATTCAGCACGTTTCTTTTCCGACAAAAACAGTTCTCTTCGAAGATTTTCATATTCTAATTTCTTATAATTTAGATCTTTTGTACGATCTTTAATAAGATATTCACGGTTTTGGAAACCAATATAATAACCTTGAAAAACCTTCTTCAATTTCTTGTTCTCGCGACAAAGAGGAGTCATAAAACCAAGAAAATCCGAAGTTCTCAGCTTTTCATTTTTCAAAGGTTCCAGCAGTTTAGAGTATTCTGAGATATCCTATTCTACTTCTTGTTCAAAATCTGAGTCATCATCATCGGAAATTTCATCTAGCCTTTCTTGTAGACTTATTTTCCAGTCGTCATCGGTTTGTACACTATTAACAAGATTAACTTGTCTAGTAGAGACTCTAGTGATGATATCATCAGATATTGATTCGTAGATGCCATCATCAAGTGTTAATTCAGAACTCTTGATGTCTTGTTTTACGTTAACTGAATCATTCATTAGATTCAGTTCTTATAGGTTGGATCGCACCAAACACATATTGTTAGATCTTTTCGTGTTTGCCTTCTCTGATACCAATTGAAAAGGTGAGGGTACCCAAATATACCTCAAGCTAAAACTTTTCCTACCTATAAGTCTTTTCTTCGAAAGTGATTGTCTATGGACTGAGTCGAAACAATACAACTCATCGGTTCACACTTCGTGTGATCGTCTATGGATACGAGATCGAGACAATACAACAACGAAGTATGTTTACTTGATACAACGGTTCAGACTTAACCAAACACAATAGGATTGCTTATCAAGTAAATAGGAATTAACGGTTGTGTAATTTACTTTAATTATAATAAAAAAATTATAATGTGGAAAATAAAAGTAAATGACACAGCAAGATTTTGTTGACGAGGAAAACTGCAAATGCAGAGAAACCCCGGGACCTAATCCAGAATTGAATACTCTCAGGATTAAGCCGCTACACAAAATTACACTAACTTCGTATAGTTGAGACCAAGTAACTAACCCTATAGTTCACCTAGTTCCGTCTGTATTCCCATGCCTCCAACTTATAAATAAGTCACGTACTTGGATCAATCCCTTTGTTTCGTATTCCAAACAGTAAAGGAACAAGAAATCTGTTTGGTATCAACTCTATTCAACCAAGTGATATGAGTCGGACAAAGGCTCTTCCGTTTATCTCAACATAAACTCCTTCGTCAGATCTAGATTTATCTTATGTTCAATCACCCAAAGGTAATCGATTAAGATTAAGCTAACAACACCTTTAATCCGAAGAACCGTGTTGATATCGATCTACTCAATTAATCAATCCAATCTACCACAAGGATAAACCGATTATTAATTGGATCATCTTATACCGAAACAAGTATTGTGTACATCAAAGATTGTAAAACCCTAGCCAGATCTTCAATATCTTCTTTGTCTTCAAATCTTCTTAAATCTTCAATAAAAACTTGCACACAATCACTTGAATCTCTTGTGATCAATCACGCACAGAACGGAGTCTGTTAACAATGGATTATCACAAGATCGTCTTTAAAACTAACAACAGTCTAAAGATCCCTGTCGAAACTCTGAACTAGTTTGAGTGAATCTTATATTAGAAGAGAAGATTCTCAAGAATAAACAAACTAGGTGCAATCAGATTTCAACCACCGTTAGTCAATAAAATTAATCGAAAACAAAGATAAACCGCAATTATCTAGTTTCCCACCAATGGGTCGTACTAGAGCTTCTCAATCCCAAAGAAGACTTTAAACTGAGCGGCCATAAGAGATTTCACCTAATTATATTATTCTCCTCTCCGATAGGCGGCTACACCAGTAACAACAACAAAAGAGTAAATATGTTGTTACGAAGGATTAGTTTGCTAGAAAGGCAAACTTCGTGTATTTATAGACAAGGAAGTTTGGACACCAAGGAATTTCCAAAACCGAAAATATTCTCAAGATATTCATTAAAGCAAAAATTCGGTTTCCATAATTCCTGGAAATGCTATGTCCAAAATAACGATCGAAATCTTTAGGAAAATCTAATTAGTAAAATGCACATTACTAATTCTGTAATTTCCCTACAAAATGAAATTAATAACCTTAATTAAAATATTCTTAACTTACTTATGTTTCGATCATGGGATTCTCTTCCCTTAGCCGTTAAGAAATATCTTTGTTCAATTATAGAAATAAACATTCACAGCACGTGTTCAAAGTTTGTCGACATCTTTACCTTGTAAGTTCTCTTTCACACTTACAACCTTGAAACCGATTTGCCACACTTCCAAACAAGTTTAAAATTGGTTCATATGACTTTCAAGAACTATGTGACTGATCAAACCAACATTCAATCACAATAATGGGTTTAACGTTTCTACCAAAACAAGTTTCGGTTCTACCTCCATGTGAGTACTACGCATAGTCACACTAGCTTCCCAAAGATTCGGTTGACTAGGTACTAGGATCGGTTCCCCATATATATATGGTATCTAACTTATATGTGTTGCACATGTCCATAGGATCGGTTCCCCTTTCCCCAAGGTCAGACATAATCCGATCATACCACAGGTGATTACTTAAGATTGGTTTAACTTATAAAAGTTATACCAATACATAAGTCAGGACTTTGAGAATAGTTATACCAAGAACACAACAAGTTGTGGGCGATTATACTCTATCACACATATTGGTTGTTCATAAGATATGCAATGAATAACAAAACCAATAACTCTTGGCAATTTCCTTTTCGGTTCAAAAATAAGTTTATGAACTTACTTCCTTAGAAAACATGTAAGCCTTGTTCCCAAGGATGAAATCCTCACCTCATACCCATACATAATCACAATAGCATTCAAATGATTATGGCGATGTCTTATCTACAAAGTTTAATGGTTAAGAAATAAACCTCGTATTGTATTCCTTAATACTATGTCTACCTAGAGTTCATATATGCTTCGCAGTTATGTTTTTAATATGCACGACTTGAAAGATACGTTAGGGAACAAAACAGTTTAAGTCAAATATCACTAACCTAAAGTGGAAGGATGATTGTTGTCGTTGTAGCTCCTTGCTTCTTCACATCTTAAAAACTTCCCAATACTTGTAATGTCTCATATCCTAATACTTTAAAGCTAACCTATACGAAGTTTAATTCTAGTACATAATCAAGCAACTCTTATTATGATTTTTGATTCACTAAAATATGACAACCAAACTTGACATACCAACGCTTCGTGGGTTCAACCGAGCAATGCTCTAACACTACTTTTATCGTAGTTGTGTGATCTGATCTTGCATCTTCTATCGTACAAGTACAATCAGATTGATTGGCTTGAAATTGATATCTCCGATAGGCAAGATGTAAAAATTAATCACAAAAATCTTCGTCTCATTGTTTGTGATTCCACAACATCTTTTTTCACTACCATACGATTAAGATTATTGTGAGGTGATTGATAACTCTAGGCTATTCTTCGGGAATATAAGACCGGATTATCAATTGGTTCCTGTTAACCTTGATTATTATAAAAGACGGAACAAAACCTTTTAGGGTTTACTGTGGAAGACAGATTGATCATTTGATAGAATTGTCTGTGTGAGACAGATTTGTTTATTGTTAAGTCTTCGACTTTGGGTTGTAGAAACTCTTAGTTGTGGGTGAGATCAGCTAAGGAAATCAAGTGCGCAGTATCTTGTTGGGATCAGAGGCGTAGGGAGTACAACTGTACCTTGGATCAGTGGGAGACTGATTGGGGTTTAACTACAGTCCAGTCCCATGTTAGCTTGGAGTAGGCTAGTGTGTGTAGCATCTTAATTCAGTTTGTGTTCAATCTGGACTAGGTCCCGGGGTTTTTCTGCATTTGCGGTTTCCTCGTTAACAAAATTTCTGGTGTCTGTGTTATTTTTATTTCCGCATTATATTGATGCGTGTCGTAACCACAACAAATTAATTAATATTTTTCCACCTAATTAACAAGTAATATAGTGTATTCAAGTTCGTTCCCACGAGGAGCAAAAGGTTTTAGTTGTTTAGTTTTCACAAAAAGGGGGGATTGGTTTTAGATTTTAAAAACGAAAGAAAGCAAATGAAGTAATTAAAAGTTGAAGTTGAAATCAATAAGAGAGATTAGATCAAGGAATCCTTCTTCGTTGCAAAACAATGATTCAAGTTATGTTCTTTTCCACTTTTTATTAGTCACAGATTATCACCAACCGTAGGTAAAGCAGCTAGCTCAGTGTTAAACCCCTAAATCCCTAGTATCACCGGATACGGAAGTTCTCGACTACCGGATTCCATTCACCAAACCACCTAGTAGTAGCTCACTCAAGATGTAATTTAGTTAAACGCATTAATATTTATGAATTTATTAGGTTGATATTAGTAGTTAGACTCTTAGCTCAAGGTCTACTTGCTAACGTTGTTTCCACACACAATTGCTCCACGGAATCCCTCCGTAAGGTCTCGTGTTTGCTACCTATGTAAAGAGTCAAGAAAGGATTACTTATCCCCTAACTTTAACTAGCTTTAGATCAATTAAAAAATCAATTTAGTAGGCCTCCTAAACAATCTATCAATCAACCATGAATGTATAAACATACCTATTAGTAAAAACAAACGATAATCATGTGAAAAACTTCAAAGTAGATTTAAAAACAAAACTCAAAACATGTTAAGAACTAGGAATTCATCCTCAATCAATAAGAAAATTAGCTATTCATGTTTTTGAAATTCACACAAATAATTAAAGGGGGAATTTTTTTAAAGTTCACACAAATAATTAAAAGAAGAATTTTGAAAGCAAGAAAAAACACAAGTGGTTGTGTGTGTAGAGAGGTGTGTAGAAGTGTGTGTAGAACTTCTCTATTTATAAGCTTCAATATCCTTGCAATCCTCTTAGGAATAAAATCCCTTTCCTTTTGTAGCTCAAATTCCAAATCCTTGTCTTTGTAAAACTCTTCCACCTTCTCCTTCCAAATTCAAGCCCAATTCCTCAAACCCATGAGTCTAGATTACTCTTCACAAAATTATGCTACTTTTGGGTCGCTGGAAAAATCCTAGAATCACAGGAATTCGGACGGAAAAATCATCGCCGTCCACATGAGTATCACTGCTGGTCACCAGAGGAATATACCGTCTGATGCCGTTACAGTTAACGGTCAGACTGGTCAAACCGTTAGTCAAGGGGTTAAAGGGAAGAGAGAGTCATCCATTGAGTCAGCAACGAGTCAGATGATAACTCAGCTGACTGGTCTTATTCAGGTCTGAGTCGTCTGAGTAGATCTTAGTCACTGAGCTGGATCGGCTCATCGCCGGTCTGAGTTGACTCTCCAGAGGAAAGATTTAGACAGAGTTTCCTCTGTTTTTAGGATTAATACGGCCATAATTTCAGGCCATTTTCTTCTTCCCTGCGACAATCCTACACATTCATCTGTTGTAACTCAAGCATT
Source organism: Papaver somniferum (assembly GCF_003573695.1). Taxonomy (NCBI): domain Eukaryota; kingdom Viridiplantae; phylum Streptophyta; class Magnoliopsida; order Ranunculales; family Papaveraceae; genus Papaver; species Papaver somniferum. The sequence goes on from NC_039365.1 coordinate 31,317,834, forward strand.
AGAAGCTTCAGATTATCATCAGCTTTTCAATTCTTGCAACATCTTTGTAATTGAACCACACAGTACCACCAACACTTCCCTGAGCTTCACGGTGTAACAGCATCGACTCAACTTCTTCACAGCCTCTTGTTTTACAGCTCAAACAAGCATCAACCCATGAGAATCCTCCCTGTTCTGTCGAACCCATCTCCTAATTTCAGTCACGACAGAAACAACATCAATCTCTCCTTTTCTCGGTTGTTTCAATACCAACATCATCTACTTCCCCATCCGATTAACAACAATAACCCCTTTCTGATATCTCGAATTTCATCTCAAGAACAGCAACAGATCGAACTCATCTTCTTCTCAATCTGCTTCTCAATCAATAACCCTATTGAACTCTCAAATCACTCACAGATTCAAAACACACGATCCCCTTTCCCTCTTATTCACAGTTCTTCATCACCTTTCACAATTCTGCTCCATCTCATCAGTTATCCTCATTTATTCTCTCGATTTCTTGGTCTGTGCTTTGGTATTGATAGCAGCAGCCGTTCCTTCCCTTTCTTTATTTCAGGTGCAAATGAATGAGATGCAAATCTCGATTTTGAGGTTAGGTTATAAATGGGGCGGATTTAGGGACCCGGTCACTTCTGATAAGGGTTAACCAAAGTTTCCAGCCCCTTATCCTCAGATGATCTGTATTTAGTACTCCTTCAAATAGAGTTGCCCTTAACATTGACTGGACTCCAGATAGTATTCTCCCCTGAAATGACATTTTTTCCCTTTTTGCTCAAATTGGGTGATTTCTTCTTCTTTTCCTCCGTGCGACTCCAAAATACCTAAAACACTCAAAACAAACATAAAATACAAAATTCACAAGAAAAAAATAGCAAACAAAGCATAACTACTACATATTAAATTAGGTTTTTTTAGACACCTATCAAATTCCCCCACACTTAGACTTTGCTAGTCCTCGAGCAAATCAAACTAAAATCCACTCCAATTTCAAAGCTTTCCACCGTGGCAAGCATCCAAAGAGATATCAGGACATAGAGTTTCTGCATGCTAGTAATAAGAAGTTAGAAATACTAAAGAACATATTCTCATTCTTAAATGTTGAATGAGAAATAACCACACCATAATGAGAGAACGCATGTTTGAGAAGCGATCAATAAGCATTTCGTCTCGACTTCTGCCTCACCAAAAAGGGTTTTATGAAATTGCACTCAAAGTACGTACTTTTATGGTTCTCACATGTTTGCAGGTAGGAATGAAGAGAGAATTCCTGCAACACGTTGAATGGTGGGAAGGACAACTTTCGAAATATTTTAAAAACCCACATCTTTTAATATTTTGAAAAACCATTTTTCTGACGATCTCTAAGAAAGGAAATCAACCACTATTATCGAGGATGTGATTACTTACTTACCTTCACATCCGATTGCCAATTATGATAACACCACTCTCACGGAATCCAATAGAAACATTTTCGACTCCTCGTCCTCATCTTCTTAGTCTTCGTCTTCGGTTCCAACTATTTATGATAAACTCTTGAACTTCATAGATCCTTGACAATTTGTAACTCTTTACCTTAAAATCCTTGTCGCTTGAAACTTACTTATAGATTTTCCTTCCCCACGGCTTATTAAATAAAAGATAAAAACAAAAATTTCTCTTGCCATCATTTTTTTTTTCATTTTTTTTTTCATTTACTTTTTTTCAGAGACAAGAGAAATAAAATACAAAAAAAAAAGTGAAAATAAAAACAAACTATGGTCGTGGGAAAAGTACTTTACCGCTTGATTCTTCACAACTTGTATCGTCTCGAAATCATAAACTTCAATAATTCTCACCTTTTGCTTTTCTTTGCTCTTGTAAATAAGTCTTCAACATGTATATGTAAAAATCCGCTCATTATATGTTGCTTTATTTGGATATAAAATTTACTCTTTTCTTGTTCCATTGCTTGTAAACCTTGAACGTTTTCAACTTTCCATGTAGATTTTGATGTCGCTCCCTTGTTGATGATGATGGTGTTTCTATGGACCCGTTGTTTTCGAGAGAGAGAATGGTGCTAACTGAAAATCGGACTACAAGAAAGAGGCTTTCATCTATAGACATCACCCTCATGATTGACAAAATTAGCACTCAAGAGATCAAAGAGTAGTGCTTCTATTGGTGGGAGGTTGGGTAGCTCACCATTCTACCCGGAATTAACGTACAATGACACACACTCAAAAGAAAGCTCTTTAGTTATTTATAAAGAAATCTGGTCGGTGCCTCGCATGATATAAATAGGGTAGTCTCCAATAATGATTGATCATCAACTCTAATAATGCATGTCTCCCTGCTCCTAATTTGTATCACCAGCATAATTAAATCCATTATTTAACACTCTAACAAGCAAGAAATCCGAACGTAGTTCGCTAACACTTCCAAGTTCAGTTATGTCGGTCAGAATTCTCTATGTAAACATACCTAGAAGTATGCTAGTGACTCTAAAATCTCTAAAAGTTGGAGGTTTTATGCAATTTTTTTTTTAAATAAATGCTTAATCACTCCCCCACACTTAAACCTTACATTGTCCTCAATGTAATTGAATCGTCCTAGTAAAGTCCAGGTGGGAAATCCTAACATGATATGGAACAAGAAAAAAAAAAAAAAAAAAAAAAAAAAAAAAAAAAAAAAAAAAAAAAGTAAAAGGATAAGAAATACAAAACCTATGGGTTGCCTCCCATTAAGCGCTTGTTTTAAAGTCGACGGCCCGACTTGGATCTTGATTCACATTACTCCTCCAGAGGGAGTGAATCCTCAAATGAAAGTTCCTTCACATTCACATATGCGATGTTCTCGTAGTATGGCTTCAATCTATGGTCGTTGACCTTGGAAACCGAGTTGTCTCTAAGACTAGTAATTTCAACTGCACCATAAGGAAAAACATTAGTAACAACATATGTTCCAATTCAACGGGACCTTAACTTTCCAGGAAATAGTTTAAGACGAGAATGATATAAAAGGACTTTTTGTCCCAATTTGAAACTTTTCCGAGAAATCATCTTGTCATGAAAAAGATTGGTCTTTTCCTTGTAAATCAGGGCACTCTCGTAAGCATCATTACGTATCTCCTTTAGCTCATGTAGTTGTAACTTTCTTTGCTTCCTCGCTTCATCATACTCCATGTTGCACGTCTTTATCGCCCAATAAGCCTTATGTTCAAGTTCAACCGGAAGATGACAAGCTTTACCATAAACCAACCGATATGGAGACATTCCAATTGGTGTCTTGTACGCTGTTCAATACGCCCAAAGTGCATCATTAAGCTTAAAGCTCCAATCTTTCCTTGTAGTATTCACAGTTTTTTCAAGAACGGACTTGATTTCCCGGTTTGAAATTTCCGCTTGTCCACTAGTTTGTGGATGATAAGGCGTACCAATCTTATGTGTAATGTTGTACTTCTTGAGGAGAGCGTGGAAAGCATTCTTGAAATGTGAGCCTCCATCTCTTATCACCACTCTTGGTGAATCATGCCTAGTGAATATGTTTTCTCTTATAAAATCACAAACAACTTGAGAATCATTAGTTTTGGTGGCTCTAGCTTCCACCCATTTCGAAACATAATCCACCGCAAGAAGTATATAAAAATTTTCCTTTTGAATTGACAAAAGGGCCCATAAAATCGATTCCCCACACATCAAAAATCTCAACGGTGAGGATTGGTGTGAGTGGCATTTGATTTCGAGCACCTAGATTTCCCGTTCTTTGACATCTATCACACGATTTGCAAAAAAACATGTGCATCTTCAAACAAGGTTGGCCAATAAAATCCACTCTCGAGAACTTTGAGAGCGGTACGTTTAGAACCAAAATGGCCACCACAAGCGAGAGTGTGACAAAAAGAGAGAATAGATTGAAATTCGGAATTTGGCACGCACCTTCGTATCATTTGATCCACGCCATATTTCCATAAGTATGGTTCATCACACACATATTGCTTGGCTATCTTCTTAAGTTTCATCTTTTGGAAGTTAGACATTGTATTAGGTACCTTCCTTGTTACCAAGTAATTCACTATATCCGCGTACCAAGGTGTAGAACTTTCCAAGGAGAAAAGTTGTTCATCCGGAAAGCGGTCTTGTAATGGAAGTTCTTCTTGAGACATAACAAGTCTACTGAGATGATCCGCAACGGTACTTTCCGCACCTTTCTTGTCTCTAATTTCTATGTCGAACTCTTGTAGCAATAGGATCCATCGGATTAGCCTTGGCTTAGCTTCTTTCTTCTTTATTAAGTATTTAAGTGCGGCATGATCGGAATATACAATAACCTTTGTGCCCACCAAATATGATCGAAACTTTTCCAATGCAAAAACTATAGCCAATAACTCCTTCTCCGTGATAGAATAGTTGATTTGTGCATCATTAAGGGTCCTCGATGCATAATAGATAACATGGGACAATTTGTCCACTCTTTGACCCAAAACGGCTCCAACCGCATAATTACTAGCATCACACATTAATTCAAATGGAAGATTCCAATCCGGTGATTTGATAATTGGCGCACTTGTCAACATTGCCTTCAATTTTTCAAAGGCATCCTTGCATTCCTTGTTGAAGTCAAAAGGTACCTCCTTTTGTAATAACTTGCACATCGACATGGAGATTTTGGAGAAATCCTTGATAAACCGCCTATAGAAACCTGCATGGCCAAGAAATGAACGGATTTCCCTCACCGAAGTGGGATATTGTAAGTTTCTTATTAAATCTATCTTTGACTTGTCCACTTCGAGCCCTCGATAGGACACGATGTGACCAAGTACTATGCCATGGTTTACCATAAAGTAACATTTCTCCCAATTAAGGACAAGGTTTGTGTCTATGAATCGTTTAAGAACTAGTTCAAGGTTGTCTAAACAACTATCAAATGAATTGCCATAAACACTGAAATCATCCATAAATACCTCGATGATGCGCTCCACATAGTCCGAGAATATACTAACCATGCATCTTTGGAAAGTAGCCGGTGCATTGCAAAGACCAAACGACATCCGTCTATATGAAAATGTTCCAAACGGACAAGTGAAAGTGGTCTTCTCTTGGTCCTCCGGCGCAATAACAATTTGGTTGTATCCCGAATAACCGTCCAGGAAATAATAATAAGAATTCCTCGCTAACCACTCCAACATTTGATCAATGAAAGGTAAAGGAAAGTGATCCTTTCGAGTTGCGGAATTAAGATTTCGATAATCAATGCACACTCTCCAACCGGTTTGAACTCTTGTAGGAACAAGTTCATCGTCTTGATTTCTAACAACCGTAACACCGGACTTCTTTGGTACCACTTGTACCGGACTAACCCATTTGCTATCGGATATTGGGTAGATCACCCCCACACTTAGCAATTTGAGCATCTCTTTCTTCACAACCTCTATCATGGGAGGATTAAGCCTACGTTGAGTATCACGTACCGGCTTCACGTTCTCTTCCATTAGAATTCTATGCATGCACACGGATGGACTAATGCCTTTGATGTCCGCAATTGTCCACCCAATAGACGTTTTGTGCTCTTTCAAAACTCTAAGAAAACGGTCTTCTTGTACCGCTGTGAGGTTCTTTACAATAATCACCGGAAGCTCATCTTCATATCCCAAGAAATCATACTTCAAATGTTCCGGAAGTGGCTTCAATTATAGCTTAGGCGCCTTCACAATAGATGGTACAAGTAATTCATCATACATGGGTAAAGAAATATATGAAACATTATCCTTTTTAGCTTCTTGCACTGCCGTCAAGGCACCACACATCTCCACCAATTCCTTGGATATTTCAACATCCAAATTAGACAACCCATGGACGTCCAATTCAATGCTCTTTTGCAACACCACCTCAAGTTCGTCCTTTCGACTCAATTCCACCATTTGTTGCGCTAACGAACTAACCACATCAATGGAGTAAGTGGAATGCACATCACTTGGGTAGCGCATGGCTTCAAATATGTTGAAGTGTATTATCTCCTTATCAAATTCCATAGTAAGTGTACCCTTGTCAACGTCAATCTTCGTCTTTGCGGTCTTCATAAATGGCCTCCCAAGAAGTAAAGAAGTAGATGAACGATTCTCATTATTGTCCATATCCACCACGAAGAAATCAACCGGAAAAATTAGCTCATTCACTTGCACTAGCACGTCTTCTACAAGTCCTTTAGGATATATGTTACTTGTTTTCTAATTGGATAATAACTCTTGTATCTTTCAAGGGTCCAAGATTCAAGGTGTCATATATATCGGCCGACATTACACTTATGGAAGCTCCCAAGTCAAGTAGAGCATGTTCAAACCTTTTTGTACCAATAGTAATTGGCACCGTGAAACCACCGGGATCCGTGCACTTTGTAGGCATCTTCTTCAATAGCATAGTCGACGCACTCTCGCCAACTTTAGTAATTTCATTGTCAAGCAACCTATCCTTCTTTGTGCATAATTCCTTCATGAACTTAGCATACCTTGGCATTGTCTTGATGGCCTCTATGAATGGGATGTTGATTTCTATCTTCTTGAAGATATCCATGAGTGCCTTGTCTTGAGCTTCTTTCTTGGACTTAGCAAAACGACTAGGAAAAGGAGGTGGAGTAGTGAAACTAGGAACCGGTTCCTTGGATTGGTCGGTTGGTGTCGAATTCTCCTTTGGTGCGACTTCCTCCTTGTCTTTGACTACCTCTTCACTAGTTTCTTCATGATGATTAGGACTCTCCACTTGTCTTCCACTTCTTTACAAATGGTTGTGAAGGAAGCTTTGTGGATGCTTGAGATTTCAATAGATACACATCGGTTTCCAATTTTCCCATTTGGGTTTCCAAATCCTTAATGGCTGATTCATTCTTTTGTTGCCTTTGTTGTAACATAGAAGTAAGACCTTGCATGCCTTGCATTAACGCATTGAGCTTTTCATCACTCGAAGAATCACGCTCCTTGACTTGTTGTGGTTGGAATTGTTGTTGAGGTTGGAAGCATGATTGTTGGAAACCACTTTGTTGCACATATGGATTAGGATCCGCCGCTTTCTTATTGTCATAACTAAAGTTAGGGTGATCCTTCCAACCAGGATTGTACGTATTGGAGTATGGATCGTACCTTGGCCTTTGATTTGGATATAAAGCATTTACTTGCTCGGTCTCATCATCCGGAATAATTACCGCGGCCATTCGTTGCATTACCCTTTCCATGCTCCCCATCCTTTGTTCAAGGTATGATGATGAATCACTAACTTCATGCACTCGCCTAACCGTTGTTTCTCCTCTTGTGTAGAATTGTTGCGAGTTCGCAGCCATATTTTCAATCAACTCTCTAGCTTGGGTCCACCACCACCTGCGGCGTCAAGAAGAGATCTATCACTTGGGTGGAGAGATTCATAGAAGTATTGGAGTATCATGATGTCACTGAATTGATGGTGTGGACAGCTTTCCACCAATCTCTTGTATCGCTCCCAACATTCATACAATGACTCTCCCTCATTTTGCTTCATCCCATAAATATCCTTGCGAATTTGAGTAGCTTTTGAGGCATGAAAATATCTCTCGAGGAAAAGTTTCTTCATCCCATTCCATGTGATGATACTTCCGGAAGGCAAATAATACAACCATTCCTTAGCATTCCCCGCCAAAGAGAATGGGAAAGCTTTCAACATTGCTCCATCCGCATTAGTCTCCGGTGGAAGCATAGCCATGACTATGGTAGAGAATTCCATAAGATGTTTGTTTGGATCTTCATTCGCCATGCCATGAAACTTTGGTAACTCTCTAATCAACCCCGTCTTGATCTCGAAGGTTGAATTAGTTTGGATACACCATTGTTGTGTATAGAGCTTGTGAGAAGCTAGATCCTTGAGTGTACAATCAACCATTTCTTCTTCGTCTATATCAGAATCTGCGAACTCACTAGATGAAGAAGGAGGAAGCGGAGTGTTAACCGCTCGAAAGAGGTCTTTTAGTTGAGTGCCGGATCGAAGACGTATACCAATTGGACTTGGTTTTCCCTCTTTAAGCATTCACCAAAGATATAGTACCTAAAACAAGATTCTCGAAAACTAAGTTAGATACGATATAGAACCTAACAAAGCAACAAAAAAAAAAACTAAAATCGTCCGCTGCTCCCCGGCAGCGGCGCCAAAATTTGATGCGTGTCGTAGCCACAACAAATTAATTAATATTTTTCCACCTAATTAACAATTAATATAGTGTAGTCAAGTTCGTTCCCACGAGGAGAAAGAGGTTTTAGTTGTTTAGTTTTCACAAAAAGGGGGGATTGGTTTTAGATTTTAAAAACGAAAGAAAGCAAATGAAGTAATTAAAAGTTGAAGTTGAAATCAATAAGAGAGATTAGATCAAGGAATCCTTCTTCGTTGCAAAACAATGATTCAAGTTATGTTTTTTTCCACTTTTTATTAGTCACATATTATCACCACCGTAGGTAAAGAAGCTAGCTCAGTGCTAAACCCCTAAATCCCTAGTATCACCGGATACGGAAGTTCTCGACTACCAGATTCTATTCACCAAACCACCTAGTAGTAGCTCACTCAAGATGTAATTTAGTTAAACGCATTAATATTTATGAATTTATTAGGTTGATATTAGTAGTTAGACTCTTAGCTCAAGGTCTACTTGCTAACGTTGTTTCCACACACAATTGCTCCACGGAATCCCTCCGTAAGGTCTCGTGTTTGCTACCTATGTAAAGAGTCAAGAAAGGATTACTTATCCCCTAACTTTAACTAGCTTTAGATCAATTAAAAAATCAATTTAGTAGGCCTCCTAAACAATCTATCAATCAACCATGAATGTATAAACATACCTATTAGTAAAAACAAACGATAATCATGTGAAAAACTTCAAAGTAGATTTAAAAACAAAACTCAAAACATGTTAAGAACTAGGAATTCATCCTCAATCAATAAGAAAATTAGCTATTCATGTTTTTGAAATTCACACAAATAATTAAATGGGGAATTTTTTTAAAGTTCACACAAATAATTAAAAGAAGAATTTTGAAAGCAAGAAAAAACACAAGTGGTTGTGTGTGTAGAGAGGTGTGTAGAAGTGTGTGTAGAACTTCTCTATTTATAAGCTTCAATATCCTTGCAATCCTCTTAGGAATAAAATCCCTTTCCTTTTGTAGCTCAAATTCCAAATCCTTGTCTTTGTAAAACTCTTCCACCTTCTCCTTCCAAATTCACGCCCAATTCCTCAAACCCATGAGTCTAGATTACTCTTCACAAAACTCTGCTACTTTTGGCCGCCGGAAAAATCCTAGAATCACCGGAATTCGGCCGGAAAAATCATCGACGTCCACCTGAGTATCACTGCCGGTCATCGGAGGAATATACCGTCTGATGCCGTTACAGTTAACGGTCAGACTGGTCAAACCTTTAGTCAAGGGGTCAAAGGGAAGAGAGAGTCAGCCATTGAGTCAGCAACGAGTCAGATGATAACTCAGCTGACTGGTCTTATTCAGGTCTGAGTCGTCTGAGTAGATCTTAGTCACTGAGCTGGATCGGCTCATCGCCGGTCTGAGTTGACTCTCCGGAGGAAAGATTTAGACAGAGTTTCCTCTGTTTTTAGGATTAATCCGGACATAATTTCAGGCCATTTTCTTCTTCCCTGCGACAATCCTACACATTCATCTATTGTAACTCAAGCATTAGAAGCTTCAGATTATCATCAGCTTTTCAATTCTTGCAACATCTTTGTAATTCAACCACACAGCACCACCAACACTTCCCTGAGCTTCACGGTGTAACAACATCGACTCAACTTCTTCACAGCCTCTTGTTTTACAGCTCAAACAAACATCAATCCATGAGAATCCTCATTGTTCTGTCGAACCCATCTCCTAATTTCAGTCACGACAGAAACAACATCAATCTCTCCTTTTCTCGGTTGTTTCAATACCAACATCATCTACTTCCCCATCCGATTAACAACAATAACCCCTTTCTGATATCTCGAATTTCATCTCAAGAATAGCAACAGATCGAACCCATCTTCTTCTCAATCTGCTTCTCAATCAATAACCCAATTGAACTCTCAAATCACTCACAGATTCAAAACACACGATCCCCTTTCCCTCTTATTCACAGTTCTTCATCACCTTTCACAATTCTTCTCAATCTCATCAGTTATCCTCATTTATTCTCTCGATTTCTTGGTATGTGCTTTGGTATTGATAGCAGCAGCCGTTCCTTCCCTTTCTTTATTTCAGGTGCAAATGAATGAGATGCAAATCTCGATTTTAGGGCTAGGTTATAAATGGGGAGGATTCAGGGACCCGGTCACTTCTAATAAGGGTTAACCAAAGTTTCCAGCCCCTTATCCTCAGCTGATCTGTATTTAGTACTCCTTCAAATAGAGTTTCCCCTTAACATTGACTGGACTCCAGATAGTATTCACCCCTGAAATGACATTTTTTCCCTTTTTGGTCAAATTGGGTGATTTCTTCTTCTTTTCCTCCGTGCGACTCCAAAATACCTAAAACACTCAAAACAAACATAAAATACAAAATTCACAAGAAAAAAATAGCAAAGAAAGCATAACTACTACATAGTAAATTAGGTGTTTTTAGACACCTATCATATATTTGTTTATATATTAAATAATACAGGTTGTGCGTTTGTATTAATCAATTGGAAATCCGACCTTTGGTTGTTGATTGATATTGATTGATCCTTGGATATTGGTCTTTGGTACCATCCAAGTTATTCCTTGTATTTGATTTGAACTCGCAGTTCTTGCTTGAGTAAATCAAGTAAAGAAGAGAGATATAAACTCGTTGATATACTTTTAATTGATTGAGTCTTGTTGATTCTCTTAAAAGTATATTCGAGTTTGTCCATACAGATTGCTAAGAGAAATATTGGGTGGTGTTGTTAGACCCCCGCTTTTTCACTTCTCATCTACTCATTATCTAACACGTCTCTTGTAACCTCTTCTTCCTATCCGTTCGTTTCTAATCATCGCATTAATGGGGTTAATATCTTGGGAATCGGGAGTAAATATTTTATTTACTCTCGATCTTCTTCTTTCTTCTTTGTTTTTACTCTTTCTTCCCTCTCTATGAAACAATTTTTCTTTTGCTGCTATTTTTCTGATTCAACCCTTGAAGCTGATCTTACCATTATCTTTTACCCTTTCCCTTCTTCATCTTCGCGTTTTACCTCCGTTTTTCTTCTCGTATTCTGATCATCACCCTGATCTTAGTTTATCTGATCATCTTTGATTATTTTCTCATTATCTCTCATTCCCATACTAAGAAATGCCTCAAGTTGGTTGGAAAAACGAAAGAGCATTTGATAAATTCAAAAAAGAATTTGGTGCAAGGGGCTTCTCATTATCCACCCCTGCTGGTTCAAAACCTTCTTCTACACTTGGACCTGAATGAGTTTCTCTTGAAGAATGGAATGACCAGAAGGTCATTATTTCAGTGGGACAACTTCTCGAATTACCTTATTTTATGAAATTCTATCTGATGCGAGGTTCTCACGTGGCATTTTTCAACTGAGCGGTGACAGTATCAGGATAACCATGGAATATGCTCGTTGCGCGGAAGGACTAGAATCTCTTTACCCATTTGAGGTATGAAATGCAGAACATCGACATAAGGAAATTAATCCTGCCGATTACATCATTGAATTTTTTTTCAAGAACTACGAGGTTACCATTATGAAGAATAGCACATCCAAATGGGGTATTCGCTTGTCAAGAAAAGACGGTATCGCGGAGAATGAAAAAATCATGCGAGATGTTGATTTTCATGACTCTACGAATAACACCGCTCGTAGGTCAAATGATACTCGATGATTGGATTATCCCATCATTTTAGTGGGCCCCTACATAACTGGAAGAAGCGAAGATGGCTCAACTCTTCCTCTTCCTGCGGGATTACCCGCTTATGACCCTTGGGTATTCAGATTTCCCGAAGAAGCTGGTGGTTATGTTAATTTCAACTTTCCCCTTTTTATTTTCTTTTAATTCTTTTATCTTTTTCTTACCACTTTCTTTGGTACCATCTTGCCAAACAGTCAAAGAAGTCTAAAAATTTTCCTCATTCGTCCTCTTCGCACGATAATAAAGTAAGAAATATTCTTTGTTGAATTTTAACAATATTGTTGCCTATGTTTCTTATCTTCATTTGTGTGTGAAGGTTGACGCTGGAGAGATTGGTGGTTATGTAGAAGTTGTACGTGTCAAAGGTAAGGGTGTACTTCGCGGCAAGAAAACTGCTTCTAAACCCTCTTCAAAAAGAGGAAAGCACCTTCTCCCTATTATTCAAGTTCTCACTCTAGATGATGATATTCTTCTCACTGAAGACCCTTTAGCCATCTCTTCTACGGAGCAGTTATCCAACATATTTTCTGACTCCATGTCAGCAATTGGAAATGAGTCATTAACTCGTGCATGTGAAACTGTTGCGAATATATGTGATGCCCCCACCTTGGAGGATGAATCCCTTCGCGGAGTTGCCTCGGCCTTGAGTCCAAGCTTCCAGTATTCACTTGGTTCTTTGGTAATCTCTATGCTTTTGCCTTTCCTCAGATGATGTTTTGATGTCTTTGATGTATATGATGTCTAATATTCACCCCATGTTTTCGCAGATGGACCGCATGTCTTATGCTGTTTCATCAGACTATCAAAGGGGACTTCGTAAGCTCGAGGCTGAAAATATTAAACTCAAGACCTAAATTTCCACTCATGAGAATGACGCATCTGACCTTCACAAGAAGAACAATCAATTAGAAACTGATGTTTCTTCTTATAAGAACCATATATCCGATCTTCACAAGAGAAACGATCAGTTAGTTGGTGCGTAATTTATTATGTCTTCTGCCAATATGTTTATTCGTATCTTTCACTCCCCTTGTAAGTATCTATTCTTGTAGAGATTTACACCCTTACTGATGAGGCATCATATTTATTTCGCTCCTTACATCATCATGTCGATGATGATACTCTCCTTGAGCATCTTAATGCTTCCATAAATAACCTTGCTGATGACAAAATAAAAACCCTTTCCTTGGAAGATCTCAAGGGGAAGTACCAACTTCTTAAGACTGATCACATGATTTCTTTATCTACAAGTAATGGTTTTAAACGTCGCTTCTTGGAATCCAAAGAAAGGATTAAGGTTTTAGAAGCAAGAATTAATACCCTTATAAATGAGAAGGATCAGGTTGCTCTTAAAGGTGCTAAAACTTTGAAGGAATTTCAAGGAACCATCCTTCAAGTTCAAATAGAGCGAGATCGTCCAATAAGCGAAAAAGACGCACTTATTGAACGAGGAAATTTGATCCGCTCCCGACTTCTTATAGAGAGTGATACTGAGTTTGAATGGGCGGCTAGGGTCTTAGATAATGTCAGGAATGGTTTAGCTATAAATATTATCCTAGTCGGATCACACTGCCTTGGTTAAGGATATTATTTTTAATAGAGAAGGTTGTTTATTATATTTTTTTGTTTGTCATTTTTCGAGAAATATTCTTAAGTGGTGTTAACCTTCTGATCTTCTTTCGCAGAGGCTGAGAAGGAATTTCGTGAACAAATTAAGGATCTGGAGGCGAAGCTTACCGCTCGGGACTCCAAATATCACATGCTTAAGAGGCAATTTGTTGTCACTGTTTCTAATAATAACAAGGATGTTATTCGCGTCCGCGATGCGGCTATTAAGAAAGTCTTTGCTAATAATGGCATTCCTCTTTCTCAGTACAATCTTGTTGATGTTCCTCCCAACGAAGAAAGTTCTGATATCTCTGATAGAGAAGGAGAAGACGAGGAGTATGAGGAGATTGATGAAGAAGATAATGGTTCTGGAACTGATGAAGATAACATAGACGAGAAGTAACTCTTTGTTCTTGCAAATCCTTTCTATCTTGTCATGCTTGTAAATCCTTTGTCAATTCTTTGTACATCAAATATTTTCTAACTTTTGAAATTTCTCCTTCAATGCAAACTCTTTAAGTATTTAAGATCTCTTAATATAAATTCTCCTTGTGATATACCTGCATCTGTATAAAAAAAATCGTTCTTTCTAACAGTTGGAGTTAACTTGGTGGTAATAACATGTATAATAATATTTACTTATGACGACAAATAACCTGTGCGTAAGTGTATCATATGAGGGTGAATAACACCCTTTTATATGCTTGCATTCCCATACTTGCCTCTGTTAGTTACCACCAGATGAGTGAACTAAGAAAATATTGAGTCATGAAAGATTACTTATTATCATGTATGTGTGTATTTAACTGGTGCGGTGATCTAGGATATGTCTATTTGTCTTAATTACTTTGTCTTACCTCATCTTACGAGTGTACCTTATATTGTTTCCTCAGCTATATTCTGTTTTGATGTGTCACATCTATTCATCTGCTGATTTCTTCTTGTAGGAAATACCCTTTCCGTATGCGATTGTATTCACAAGCTTAGTTGTTCTCTCATAAGTATATCCTGCAAAACAATGACTATTAATTTTTGTTTGATTTTTCTCATGAAGTCTTATTTTGCCTTCCTAATTAAAGGTCTTATTTTTCCCAGTATATGATTTTTTTTATGTGCGACGAGATCGCAGGAGGCCTTACATATTCGTGTAACGGCCCATTGATCTCGCCTTATCATCTTTTTTTTTATTGCCTCTTCAGGTTTTATTGACGCGCAAATACGACAAGCCTTAATACTCCCGTGAGTAAAAAGCCTCATGATATTTGCGTCGTTGACACAATTCATCTCCCTAATGGAGGGTGCCATCCTTATATTCCCCCTGATTGACCCTTCAAGGAGGTTTACCCCTACCGGGTTAGGGTGGGCTCCTCCCATCCATTCATGCAACAACCAATTGTTTTCGCGGCCTCTTATCCCTCCGCCGATATGGCTTATGGTTAGAAGATCGCACCTTAAGTGGGGTTTCTTCGGACCGAGCGCATCATAGTCAAGACTTATCAAGAGCGGCCAGGTGCGTTCCAGACGCCCCATGCACTCTTGACTCACCCATGTACCTCGGCGCCTTGATCGAGTTTCTGCACTCCTTAGGAGAGACCTTATCACCTTAATTTTTCAATTTAGGCGCCTATCCTGGATGAGCTTTTATTTCACCCCAAATCTCCATTACTCAAGTTCCAGGGTCGGTGTAGCTTTCACTTGAGCCATGCTAAGTAGGTTTTCCCAATTACGACGCACGTTAGGTATTATTATTACCTCTTGTTGTATGCGAACTAGGGTGCACGCCATAATTGGTTACCTAGCCTCCCTAATTGGAGTCTTTACTTCTGATACCTTCTATTAAGGTCTTATTTTTGCCTTTTTCTGGTGTAATATCATCATAATGAGAAGATGTTTATCACATTCATATGTATAGTTAATACAATTCTGATATCTTATTTTCTTTTATTATTCGCATCATTGACAATTGTGTTCTATAAAATTTATATCTGAGATTTCTTGCTTGCTTTTTTCTCCTTCTGTGCTTCCTGAAGTTCTTGTATGTTATCCAATACATTGATTCGCATGAGTTCCAATTCTTCTTTTGTGCGAGAACTGCCGTAAAGACCGTATCTCTTCAGATATATTTGACTCCATAGCTCATTAGATGATGCTCCATTATTCTCATCTGCCAACTCATACTTTCCATCCCCAACTACCTTTCTGATTCTGTCCTTCCCACATGTTTTCCACATTTCCTTTACCACTTTTTTGATAACGCGGTTTCTGCCTCAATACTAAATCTCCTTCATGGAATTCGTTTATGTGCTCCTGTGCGGTTGTTATCGCCTTTGTGGAAGTCTTTCTTATTTCACCTTCCTTACTGACAACATATACCATTAATCTTTCACCTCGCTGACTTTCTCGTATCTGTTGTTTCCAATTTCTTCTCTTGCTTGCGCGTTCTTCACATTTGTCAACATCAATCTCATGGCAGGTTTTTCCTTCAATTAGATCTCCTCTTATTACTCCAATACCTTGAGGGAGAGGGAACTTGATGCGTTGATGGAAATTTGACGCCGCTCCTAGAATACCATGTAACCATGGTCTTCCGATCAAAGCATTATAGGGTGATTCTACATCGACAACGCAGAATACTATTTCAGATGATATGCTCTTTAGAGGAATTCGTATTGTTATCTCTCCTTTTGGCTTGTTAGTTGTTCCATTGAAACCGTAAATCTTATACGTTAATGGGATAAGCTCTTCATCTCTACCACCCATAGTCTTGTATGTGTGAAAAAAGAATATCAACTGAACTACCAGGATCAATCAATATCCTATTGATGGCCCATGTGTCCGCGTTCTCTTCTTCATCTTCATCTTATTTTGCCTTTGGATTGATTTCTAGCTTAACCACATGGATTTTCGTGCGGCTCTCCTCCTCCTGGTACTTCTTCTACGGTAAAAGAAATAGGTTGTTTTTTTCATTCATTCAAGGGTGATATCTTCGCAAGATTCAGTATTACTCTTCCATCACTGTCTCTTGTGAAAATTTGCTCAAGACGTTATCATGAAAATCCTCTATGCTTTTGAATGAATATATTATGGAATTACAATATAGATTCTTTTCCTTCGCTCCTACTTCAATCAAATATTTTTTCCACATTTCCTTTACCACTTTTCTGATAACGCGATTTCTGCCTCAATACTAAATCTCCTTCATGGAATTCGTGTCTGTGCTCCTGTGTGGTTGTTATCGCCTTTGTGGGAGTCTTTCTTATTTCACCTTCCTTACTGACAACATTTACCATTAATCTTTCACCTCGCTGAATTTCTCGTATCTGTTGTTTCCAATTTTTTCTCTTGCTTTCGCGTTCTTCACATTTGTCAACATCAATATCATGGAAGGTTTTTCCTTCAATTAGATCTCCTCTTATTACTCCAATACCTTGAGGAAGCGGGAACTTGATGCATTAATGGAAAGTTGACGCCACTCCTAGAATACCATGTAACCATGGTCTTCCGATCAAAGCATTATAGGGTGATTCTACGTTGACAACGCAGAATACTGTTTCAGATGATATGCTCTTTAGAGGAATTCACATTGTTATCTCTCCTTTTGGATTGTTAGCTATTCCGTTGAAACCGTAAATCTTATACGTTGATGGGATAAGCTCTTCATTTCTACCACCCATAGTCTTGTATGTATGATAAAAAAAGGATATAAAATGAACTACCAGGATTAATCAATATCCTATTGATGGACCATGTGTTCGTCTTCTGTTCTTCATCTTCATCTTCTTTTGCCTTTGGATTGATTTCTAGATTAACCGCTAATGGATTTTCGTGCGGTTCTCCTCCTCCTCGTACTTCTTCTGCGGTAAAAGAAATAGGTTGTTTTTGCCATTCTTTCAAGGGTGATATCTTCGCAAGATTCAGTATTTCTCTTCCATCACCGTCTCTTGCGAAAACTTTGCTCAAGACGTTATCATGGAAATCCTTTATGCTTTTGAATGAATGTATTATGGAATTACAATATAGATTCTTTGCCTTTGCTGCTACTTCAATCAAATATGTTTTCCACATTTCCTTTACCACTTTTTTGATAACGCGGTTTTTGCCTCAATACTAAATATCCTTCATGGAATTCGTGTCTGTGCTCCTGTGCGGTTGTTATCTCCTTTGTGGAAGTCTTTCTTATTTCACCTTCCTTACTGACAACATTTACCATTAATATTTCACCTCGCTGACTTTCACTTATCTGTTGTTTCCAATTTTTTCTCTTGCTTGCGCGTTCTTCACATTTGTCAACATCAATCTCATGGCAGGTTTTTCCTTCAATTAGATCTCCTCTTATTACTCCAATACCTTGAGAGCGGGAACTTGATGCATTGATGGAAAGTTGACGCCACTCCTAGAATACCATGTAACCATGGTCTTCCGATCAAAGAATTATAGGGTGATTCTACGTCGACAACACATAATACTATTTCAGATGATATGCTCTTTAGAGGAATTCGTATTGTTATCTCTCCTTTTGGCTTGTTAGTTGTTCCGTTGAAACCGTAAATCTTATACGTTGATGGGATAAGCTCTTCATCTCTACCACCCATAGTCTTGTATGTGTGACAAAAAAGTATATCAACTGAACTACCAGGATCAATCAATATCCTATTGATGGCCCATGTTTCCGCGTTCTCTTCTTCATCTTCATCTTCTTTTGCCTTTGGATTGATTTCTAGCTTAACCACAAATGGATTTTCGTGCGGTTCTCTTCCTCATGGTACTTCTTCTGCGGTAAAAGAAATAGGTTGTTTTTTCCATTCTTTCAAGGGTGATATCTTCGCAAGATTCAGTATTTCTCTTCCATCAATGTCTCTTGCGAAAACTTTGCTCAATACGTTATCATGGAAATCCTCTATGCTTTTGAATGAATGTATTATGGAATTACAGTATAGATTCTTTGCCTTTACTCCTACTTCAATCAAATATGTTTTCCACATTTCCTTTACCACTTTTCAGATAATGCGGTTTCTGCCTCAATACTAAATCTCCTTCATGGAATTCGTGTTTGTACTCCTGTGCGGTTGTTATCGCCTTTGTGGGAGTCTTTCTTATTTCACCTTCCTTACTGACAACATCTACCACTAATCTTTCACCTTGCTGACTTTCTCGTATCTGCTATTTCCAATTTTTTCTCTTGCTTGCGCGTTCTTCACATTTTTCAACATCAATCTCATGGCAGTTTTTTCCTTCAATTAGATCTCATATTATTACTCCAATACCTTGAGGGAGAAGGAACTTGATGCATTGATGGAAATTTGACGCTACTCCTAGAATACTATGTCACCATGGTCTTCCGATCAAAGCATTATAGGGTGATTCTACGTCGACAACGCAGAATACTATTTCAGATGATATGCTCTTTAGAGGAATTCGCATTGTTATCTCTCCTTTTGGCTTGTTAGCTATTCCGTTGAAACCATAAATCTTATACGTTGAAGGCATAAGATCTTCATCTCTACCACCCATAGTCTTGTATGTGTGATAAAACATAATGTCAACTGAACTACTAGGATCAATCAATCCGCGTTCTCTTCTTCATCTTCATCTTCTATTGCCTTTGGATTGATTTCTAGCTTAACCACTAATGTATTTTCGTATGGTTCTCCTCCTCCTGGTACTTCTTCTGCGGTAAAAAAAATAGGTTGTTTTTTCCATTCCTTCAAGGGTGATATCTTTGCAAGATTCAGTATTTTTATTCCATCACTGTCTCTTGCGAAAAATCTGCTCAAGACGTTATCATGGAAATCCTCTATGCTTTTGAATGAATGTATTATGGAATTACAATATAGATTCTTTTCATTTGATCCTACTTCAATCAAATATGTATTCCTTCCTTTCTCCGCACCAGGTGCTTGACCTTCTGGTGATGGTGGTGGTAAATTTTGCTGTTGATGTACCAGAAAATGATTTAACTTCCCGTGATCAATCATTCTTAGTATGATTTTCTTCACATTCCTACAGTTGTTTGTCGTGTGGCCGTGGAAGCGATGGTAAGCACAAAATTCTCCACTTCTCCTTCCTGGTTGTGTCTCATTTCCCATGTTTGGTGGTGCTGGTATCTCTTCCATCAAAATTATTTCTTCCCAGATTTTGTCTATTGTAGTATGTAGATGCGGCATCTTTATGTGCTCCCATACTACTTTATTACTTCCTTGACCTTGATTATAATGTTGCTTTTGGCCTCCATATTCTTCTGGATGAT
This sequence comes from Papaver somniferum, assembly GCF_003573695.1. NCBI lineage: Eukaryota > Viridiplantae > Streptophyta > Magnoliopsida > Ranunculales > Papaveraceae > Papaver > Papaver somniferum. Next base: position 31,337,545 of record NC_039365.1, read on the forward strand.
TCTCAAGTCTTTGAATCTTATTTTTTCCTCCACAATTATTGAACTGTCTTTATCTTTCAAATTCTTCTTGATCCCGACTACCCATAGCTACTAGCTTCTGTTGATCTTCAACCATCACCTTTTCTTGTTTTCCTTGAGATGTGCGTGCAACTTTGTTCGTTAATTTTGGGAGTAGACTTGCATTCCCAGCTTTTGTATTTGTGTTCGCAACAAGATAAGATTCCATTTCGTTATGTTTCTCCTCAAGAGCAATGTACTCCTGATACTCGTGTAACTCTGTCATTGATATGATATTTTTGATTATAAATATCTGTTTGTACAGCAAGTCTGTTTCAAAGAGTGCATTAATGAATGCTAGTATGAAGTTTCTCTCATCTACTCGACCAGCCATGTTACTACACATGGTTCTCCATCGCATGGTTAAGCTTCCCAAACTCTCATTTGTCCTTCTTCGCAGACCAAACACCTCCTTTATGCCTGGGCGTAATACATTATTACTGATATACGCTCCTAGGAATATTGACTGTAGATGGTTAAATGACCTTATCGTTCCTGGGGGTAAGCCCTCGAACCACTTCAGAGCTTCTCCTATAAGCTAGATGGAAAATACTTGCATAGAACCGCATCATGATCTTCCCACTGTAATAAAGATCTCACATAAGATTTTATGTTCCGTACCGCACAGGTTGTCCCATCAAAAATATTACTGAAAACAGGTAAATTGCATTTAGGAGGTATTCCCGTCATCTGTATTTGTCTTGCGAATGGAGTTTTTTCTGCTTCTTCAATGGCCTCATCCAATTGTCGCCTTCCTCCCTCTCTTCTGGTGGTCATCATTTATATTACTTTTGCTAACTCTCTCAAGATTTTCTCATTTATCACTGGATCTTGTTGCATTGTCCTTTTCAACCTTGCTTGTCTTTCTCTATTTTCACGACTGTTCTGTCGTATCGCCTTTTGTAGTTCTTGTTCTTCGACTTCATATCTTCTTCTCATACGCCCCTCTCTTTCATCCCTTGCATGCATTTGTGCATCATTATACCTTTCATCTTACTCTGTGCGATCTTGTGGAATTCTTGTTATTTCTCTGTCTTGTGGTATAATTCTTCCCTGTTCTCTATCAACTTCCGCATTCTGGTTATGGAGTGCGCAATAACGTTACCGTCTTCTCACTCGATTGTCATGATTGTTCTGACGCACATCCTCTTGTAATTCTCGTTCTCCAGCTTCTTCTACTCTTCTCTGTCTTTCCCTTTCGCTCCCCAAGTTGGTATGCGCGTCATTGTATCTCTCAGCTTCGTTTTCGCGCTCGTAATGATTTCGTAGAATTTCTATTTCTTGTAATATCACCCTTCTTTGTTCTGGTTAATTCCCATCATCTTGATCATGACGAACGCGATATCGCTCGCCTTGTTGTTCATGCCTATTATCTCTGTTACCCTATTGTGTGCGGTAATCTTCGCCATGCTATACGTACCGATCATCAATCGGTTGTTGTTCTATGCGATATTCACCGCGTGGATCCTGTAAATCTTCATTTATCTGAAAGTTCTCGACAATGTTGTCCAAAGGTGGTTCTTGTCTAATATCTCTTCTAATATACCTTGACCTGGAGAGTGTGGCGCTTCTTGATCTTTGATCTTGCGATCTTAGGTTCTCTTCTCTTAACTCATTATTCTGGTATGCTAGATTCGCACGTTCTTCATCTTCTCTCCTTCTTTCCGCAACCAGTCTCTGTCGAAGCTCCTTAATCGTCATGTTTTCTTCATTTCTTTCTATAAGTCCTTGGTTTACAGTATTTTGCTCTCCTTCTTCTTCTGTTGAATCTGTTTGTGAAGTATGAACGCTTACTCTATCGTAATCAATAACTTTATTCTGCACTGGTTCGTTTTGGATCTGAGTTTGTATTTTATTTCCTCTATTGTTTCTTTCTCCCATCCTTGAAGATTCTGCGATTTCGCTCCTTCTTCTACCAGCGATTCTTTTACTCCTTCTAATTTCTACCGCTTGTTCTGCTGCAATTGCTTGTCTCACCACATTTTATGTCTGTAAAAATTTACTAGTGATGATTGTTTTTTCTGAAACAACAAAGATTGTTCACTGAATCTTTCAAACTTTTGCAAGATTATGAATATCTCCTAACTTGTTTTCAAGAAACTCCACCAACAGGGTATATCATTCCGAGCTGTTTTCTAGCGCCAAAATGTAGTTGCAGAAAATCCTACAACCACATCCTTAATGAAATCTATAGAATAACTCAAGTAATCATCATAAAATTCATAAGAACATTCATTGGATCTTTAATTTGGATAGAAAATAACAAGAAAACTCTAACTTGGAGAACAAACAATCTTTATCTCTCCTAAATTCCTTGTCTAAACTCCCAAAAGATCTCTCTCAATACAAGGTCGCTCGGTCCCTTATATAGGAGTTTACGTAGTGGATGACAGCTAATAAATCCCTTGTTTTCGGATCTGGCGTGCGTCATTAACGCACGCTTACATTGACTCTTTTTGCACGTACTCTATAACATCGCATGGATCTTCACACTTTTCTCGTGATTAAGTTGACATCATCCGATGCGTCATTCTGAATAAGTTGTACGCGATTGTGTTCGCTTGGTCTTGATAATCAGTACTTCGCATGCGTTATTAATGTGTGGCATTCTGTGTCTACGTTCATGGTATAATGATTCGATATTTTAGTTATGTAAGATTGTTCGTTTACAGTAATTTCAGGACTACATTATGATATTTAACAGCAAATAAAGACAATCACAGCAAAAAAAAAAAAATTTATTAACAACAAATACTTATCAGTTCTTCATGAAAAGTACTTAACTAAATATGTCCAGTACATTTTATTTGACATTTATAGGTGTTATTAGAGACAACATTTATCCATTATGGGAGGCCTTAATTTATAGACAAAGTTTAGATTGTAATAGGTTTCTACAATAGAGAAAACCCGAGACTAACTGTGTTTATATAGATGGTTTACATTACTTGACGTACAGGACATTCCTAATATAACCCAAAATATATACAGAAGGAATACAATTACAATAGAAAATAAAAACAAAGTTTCCTGGTCTCTAACACCCTCACTTGATCTAAGCGGGTGGTCAGAGACAGTAAGCTTAGAGCGTAGAAAAGAGAAATGATCTCTTGAGAGATGTCTAGTAAAGACATATGCAATCTGATCCTTAAAGGAAACAAAACTAACAATTATCTGACCACGTTCAACCCTTTCGCGAAAAAAACGATAATCGATTTCAATATGTTTAGTACGACCATGAAAGATAGGATTCATAGTAAGATATGTAGCACCAATATTACCACACCATAAAACTGGAGAGCGCACACCGAAATTTGAAGTTCTTTGAGTAGAGACTCAATCCACATGAGTTCAGCAGTAGCAATAGTAAGCCCTTGATATTCAGCCTCGGTACTGGACTTAGAGACTGTTTTGTGTTTTCGAGCACTCCAAGAAATGATATTTGATCTTAAGTAGACACAATAACCTCTAGTGGAACGTCTATCAAGGGGATCACCAGCCCAATCAGCATCCGCATAGGCTTGAAAACTTAGTTTCAAAGAAGAAGAAGGCCGGAGAGTAAGACCATAAGTAGAAGTACCTTGTAAATATCGCAGAATTCTCTTAACAAGAAGCAGATGCTGGTCATTAGGATGTTGCATAAACTGGCATACTTTATTAACCGAGAAAGAAAGTTCAGGGCATGTGATCAACAAGTATTGAAGACCTCCAACAAGACTTCGATATTCAGTAGGATTTTTTAAAGGAACTCCACCTTGAGGATTTAACTCAGTATAAGCGATAAAAGGAGTACTCACAAGCTTAGCTCCTTGCATATTGGCACGCTCCAATAAATCTTCTATATACCGACGCTGAGAGAGAAACAAACCATTAGGTGTTCGGGTAACTTCAACACCGAGGAAAAGAGACAATTCACCAAGATCTTTGAGCGCAAATTCCTTATGAAGAGTGCCAATGAGATGTTGTAAATAAGAGAAGAGGAGCCTGTTAAAATAATGTCGTCAACATACACCAGAAGATAAGTAACTTCACCAGATGAACGACGAATAAACAAGGAAGAATCTGCTCAAGAAGTAACAATACCAAGTTGTTGTAAAAACACAATAAGCCGATTGTACCATGCCCTTGGTTCCTGTTTGAGACCATACAACGATTTATGCAAACGACAAACATGATCAGGATAATTTGTATCAGTTTAACCCGGAGGTTGCTTCATATAAACCTCTTCCGTAAGAAAACCATTAATAAATGCATTCTGAATATCAAGTTGTCGAATTGGCCAGGCAAATGTAAGAGCCAAAGTGAGAACAATATAAATCGTGCACGGCTTGATTACCGGACTGAAAGTTTCTCCGTAGTCATTCCCTTCACGTTGATGAAAGCCTTGTGCCACTAGTCTAGACTTACGTCGTTCGATAGTGCCATCAACAAGGCGTTTGACACGAAATTCCCATTTACAGCCTACCACGTTCATATCCGGAATACGTTTAACATAAAACCATGTTCCATTCTGAATAAGTGAATTATATTGGTCATCCATGGACCTATACCATTTAGGATCTTTCTTTGCTTGTGAATAACAACTCGGCTCAAAAAATGCATCAGTAATTTTTGCATATTTGGAAGTTAAAAGAGCTTTAGGTTTGAAAATACCGTCTTTTCCTATTGTGACCATGGAATGATCATTTTTCGTCGGTGGTCTGGAAGTTACGACAGATTTCTCAGGAAAAGAAGGCGGCAACAGATTGGTCACTACAGCATCAGAAAGTAGGTGGTCTTGTACGGCACCAGAATTAGTTGGTTGATCAGCAGCAGGAACCAACGCTGGCATCTCAGAAGAAGCTGAAGGCATAAATATTAACCGTCTGCATTAAGTCTGGCCAAAGCGAGAAGCGGCAGTTAGAAAAGGCTGTTGATCTTCTATAGGCGATGCAGTAACCGAAGCAGATGAACCAGGTGAATCGGCAGTAACTAAAGCAGGTGGCTTGGTAGGTGTAGACAAAGAAGATTGTGGAGCTTGACGCAAGAACCAAAGAAGGTGAATCATCAGGTGTAGGTAAACACGACCATTAAGATTCTGTAGATGACGCAATAACTGGAGCAGGTGGACCAGCAGGTGCAGGCAAAGTTTGTGTTGTAGATGACGTAATAACTAGAGAAGGTGGACTATCAAGTGCAGGCAAAAGCTGTGTTGTGATGTCCGAAGGAAGAGCATCCAGTGTAGAAGTTGCAACTGGTGTAGGAGAACCAGCTGATCGATGTGGACGTGCCAACAAGTCAGGCAGACTAGCAGCTAGAGTAGGCTGCAAAAACTCAATAGAACTGCAAGCAGAATCATGCATACCAAAAACGATTGCTGGAGGGATCGAAGCAGCGGAAATATAGGTGAAGGAAATAGGTACGGAAATGAAGGGAGGAAAAGAGGTTACCTGTGAAGGATCCGGGGAAGATGGTAGTACCGAGGAAGTAGAGGCTGCAAAAGGAAAAGAAGACTCGTCGAAAACAACATGACGCGACCAATAAACTCGACCATATGGAATGTGTAAGCACTTGTAACCCTTGCGTGTTGCACAATAGCCAAGAAAGACACAAGGAGATGACCGAGGTTCAAGTTTATTAGATCGATAATCTTTGAGATGAGGAAAACACAAGCAACCAAATATCCGAAGAGATAAAAAATCAGGGACGTTATTAAAAATTAATTCATATGGAGACTGAACACCTATAGGAACCGACAAAACACGATGCATAAGAAAATGGCAGTTGAAAAAGCATCATACCAGAAATGAGGCGGAACGGAAGCCATGGATAGGAGTGTTAAGCCTGTTTCAACTATGTGACGATGTCGTCTTTTTGCAAGACCATTTTGAGCAGAAGTATGGGGACAAGTAAGTCTGTAAGAGCACTGCTCGGTCGAACTCGCATGCGTTGCTATCTCAAGCATGTTTGTCAATGTTAGTGATCAAAACTATAAGTGTTGATTTCTAGTATACTATAGCTAAGTCTCGGACCAGGATAAAAAGTGTAGTTGAGCTCAAGAACTCCATAACAATCATCATACAAGACGAAAAACTACTCAAGGAACTGGTGGAACTTCATCGACTAAAAGGTATGTGGAGACTTGAACTTATATTACTCAAAAGTCTATCTACTCTATCTCCTATCTTGAGACAAAAGTCGTTTTGCTATATAGACTTTGATTATACACATTTGCTATTTCGAGCTGAGTTTATCTCGCTTATCTATTTCTCGAAAAATGTGTTGGTAAGCTTCCGCTTTGGCCAAGTTCATCTTTACCTAGTGATGAAAGTCATGTTAAGTTTCAATCACTTGAAAATGGCTTTGACGAAAAATGGTTTGTGAATAACAACTACATAACGTCCTCTAAGAATGTTTCAATGATTGAAATGAGAGTTTAGATTATATAACCAATGTTGGATATAAGCATTGCGTGGAAACATGTATATGTATAAGTTCTTATTCCTTGAACCAAGGTATGTGTACTTTGTTGATCAGGAAAACCGGAACAAGGGTCCGCGAACTGTAGGAGGTTCTCATCCCGAGAAAATCTGCTGGAGTTTGTAAACTCCTTCCGGGTACTTAAGTCCGCGAACTTAGTCCGCGTACTTGAGTTGGTTATTTCTAAAGACGATTATTTGTGAACTTATATTTATATAAACTAAGGAATGCAATTTGCAAACCATGGCTATAAAGTTCTTGAATGGATTCGAGTAAATCAAATCGTTTTTGTTTCGATTGTGTATTGTATACTTCTATAAGATGTAAGCAATTGAACAACTCTCTAACTAGTTCATTTGAGTCATTTGAACTAGTTATGACGAAGAAGAATATGGTTGATATGAAAGTGCTCATATGGCTAACCATTTGGTTAACTATTATTGAACCAACAAATTTACATGTTTGGGTACGGTTACACAAACCTAAAATCGTGCATTTCATTTGTGTGTAACAAGCTAAGTTTTCGATCTAACGGTTGAAAGATATTAGCTTGAATCTAATCAGGTTTTCATCTAACGGTGAATATTAAATGCTTTGTTACCAAGCTAACATTGATTGCAAACCCTTATTTGAAAGAATATATAAGGGAGAACTATAGCAACTGGGAAACATAATCCCCACACCTCCTGTGTGATACTAGTTGTATAAGCTAGAGTTGATTCTCCTTTAACCTTAGGTTTCTATCGAGACCCTGTAGGTTAACGACTTGAATACTTCTGTAGCTCCCCCTAAGCTAGCAGCTGACTAATCCAATAGATTAACTAAATAAAGAGGCACTATGAATCTAAATCAAATACTTAAGCATTCAATTAAGAAATCTGCTACAAAACTTAACTCAAAACTAGCCCCGCTCAGAATTATATATATACAAGAACTTCTCTCAAATGATACATATACAATAGTCATTTGGTTTACAAATAAAACATACAACATAATAACATAATCGAAATTAATCAAACTAATAAACTCAACTCCTCGAAGCTTCATCTGCGCAACTCTGAGTTGTATCTGAAACTGAAAGTGGGAATGGGTGAGCACATCATCCCTAGAAGGGGTGCCCAGCAGGAATAACATTTAACTTTAAAGAAATCATGGGCAAGATTTGGAAAACAATACATGTTTTCCCAAACATCAAAGTGACAAAGTCACTGGAAATGCACAAACAATGTATATGGACAAACTCCTTCTTCAAACAATATATATTAGTGATGCCGGGTTTTTCCACACCTACATAGCTATACTGATGCCGGGTTGTTCCACACCTAATAAGCATAAAAGCTGAATTCATGTAGATATAAATGAAGAAGCGTATCATATATACCAAACGTGGAAATTCTCATTTCCCATTCAATTCATATCGACAAACATTACAAGTCCTTTCCAATTCATGGAAAGATTCAAAGAATCAACAGAATAATCATAACACAAACTAAACAATGCATGAAATGCACAAACTCACAATGCATGAGTTTGTTAAACATAAACTTTTGTAAAAGAAACAACAATGGTTTCAAAAGAGTTAAAATTATTCCCACCTCTTTTGATGACAAGCCGCGCCTACCTCGAGATCCACGATCCACTGGTTCATCCTTTGAATCAATCGTTGTTAATTTAAACTAATTGTTAATCACACAAGAAGTCTAAGAATCTAGCGAAAAGGCTCACACAAGAATCATACAAGTCTATCTAATGGTTCTAAGCCCATTATGATTCTACACCTTTTATTGTCTATCGTTAACATAATTAAGAGATTACTAATCCAATTAGCTTCATTCTATAACCCCTAACTAAGTCTTATGAATATATACACTTCGTAGAAGAAATCAAACGCTAATTCGGACCACAAGAGGTCCAAAATGTCTACTTAGGAAATTTTCCTAAGCCCAAATCGATTAAGCAAGCCCATTAAATAAAGTCCAGTCCATCTGAGTCAACTAACAGTAACTAACGGTCAACAACTGTCCATGGGTCAACTGATGGTCCACGTCTAAAGTCAAGGTCATAGTTCAGGGTCTAGTCAAGTCAAAGTCTAACTATTCTGGTCCAATGAGTCAAGACCGAGTTAACTCAGTCACTAAGACTGATTCAGGTGAGTCAGCTAGACTGACTGGGATGACTATCAGGCAACAATTCTATTGCAGACTAACCTTAACTCTATTTCTTACATTCTCAACTTCTTGATTAACATTACAATATCAAATCATTCATTCTTAAATAACTTCAAACTTTATTTACAAAAACAAACCTGCAATTGCAGTTCCAAGCTTTCACTCTTTCTACATCCTACTAACTCAACTTCATTGTAACTACTTCGTTATTCATTACTCTATAACTTCAACAACAACTCATAGGATCACCAACACAAACACACACAGTATCAATAGCCTCGCCACTGAATTGCTCATTTCAATTCCAGCTGCAATAACACAGTATCAAAAAATCTGCAATACTCATTCTCTCGGCAACAACTATGTATTCGTCTGAACCTAAACCCATTCAATCCAACATTAAAACCATCTGCAACTCGACCAGCCACTACAATTCACCACCAGTTCAACTTTTCCTTTCCATATCATCCATTTTGTTACATTCTATATCCACCTCAAATCTTGTCTTCCTTAACAGCAAACATTAAACAATCTTATAACATACTTGCAACTACAACTCTTCAATCATTCATACCTGCCCATTCCATAACTATATCTCCATCGCATATCCAGCAATCACACCTAAAGTTTACCACCATTACCAGCTGAGCAAAGTTGAATTATCACACCTGCAACTCAGGTCAAAAACAACTCCATTCCAATCCATACTAACACATACAACAGACAATTAACACCTTCATTATAAATCTGGAATCCATCTTCTCAAATACAAATCAGCAAATAGTTCCACTAAAATCGACGAACCCTAATTTACTGATTTGGGGAAGAACACAAGAATAATCGTAATTCCTGAGAATCCAAAATTAAACTTCAAACACTGAAATTAAACAACATAAAGACTTACCCAATTAACAGACTCTTCCAATTTCTCTTGGCTCATCTTCAATCATAACTTCAACAAATCTCAGACACCCTAATTTCTTCGATTCACCCTTAAATTAGCTTCACTTCATAAATTCGATTAGAACCCATCAATTATTACTTAATTCCATCCTCATCTTCTTCTAAATCTTTAACAATTCTAAAACGCAGAAACCCTAACTTCTGATTCTCATCAATCCATCTTTTATTCTTCATTCAAAGATAAACCAACTTCAACATAAATACCAGCAATAATCCCTTACTCTTACTTCTCTTAATTCAACCTCAAATCATCTCTCAAATCAAACATAAAAGGAAAACGGAGGAGAACAGAGAAACAGAACGGAGAAGGGGAAAGAACAAGAAGAAGAAAAAGAAATGAGAAGGGGAAAATGATTTTCTCTTGCGAACGGTTTTCGGATAAGACCAAAGATAATTTTACAGGGACACTCGGCATCAATCTAAGCCAGCCACACAATACCCTGATAAAAAGACGCTTATACCCTTAATGTTAATCCAATGATATCTTATTCGTCTGGTACCCGATTGACACATCGACTATTCTATTCCGCGTAACTTTTCGAGCTCTATCTAATAATACTAGATTCGTATGTAAATCGTTGTTAGATTAATTCTTATCAATTATCGTTCGTGATAAACTAATCGAGTTAATATCGACTAATTCGTCTCTTGACTGGTCTGATAGCGTTGACGAGCTTGAGGTTCCTTACATTCTACCCACCTTATATCATTTTCGTCCTCGAAAATCAAACCATTCTTATGGTCTTCAAAAACTCCCCACCTTATAGAATAATCCTCTCTTGTCTAAGCGTAAACAACATAAAACAAAGCACAAACCTATATGGCTTTCTACAACTAAAATTTGTGGCTCTAAGTTCACTATGTTGATTTAAATTCTATCAAATAGGGAAGTCTAAGTTTCTTTCACTAATTCCTGTTTCATAAAAAAATATATGTTTCTAATTACAATGAAGAATCCTACAAATCTTTCTAAGTGAAATTATATCTATCGATTTCCTAAAGAATTAAACCAAGCTTCTATGATCATTCATCTCTGAATGCAGTTGCCATGTCAAGGTTGGCCAGGCCCAACAACGCCTTCCTACGAACAGAGAAAACACAACCTTCACTATTCCCCAGTGCTGGATTAACAAAACGTTAACTTATTACGACTAACTAATCTCTAAACTTCTTCCATAACTGGTGTAACCTATCATTTTTACTTCACTGCATATATAACAACCAACCAAACAAATAAATCAATCAAATAAATCTTTTAATTATTGATAGTTTTTAGTGATTAAGATTTATCTCACAAACCAACCCACTTCAAGACTAATCTAGTTCACTAACTAGCACTGGCTATTCCTATTATTTCCCATATAAGATATAATAGTGAGCTCTGATACCAACACTATAGCGTCCCCTAAGCTAGCAGCTGACTAATCCAAGAGATTAACTAAATAAAAAGGCACTACGAATCTAAATCAAATACTTAAGCATTCAATTAAGAAATTTGCTACAAAACTTAACTCAAAACTAGCCCCGCTCAAAATTTACATATATAAGAAATTCTCTCAAATGATACATATACAATAATCATTTGGTTTACAAATAAAACATACAACATAATAACATAGCCGAAGTTAATCAAACTAATAAACTCAACTCCACAAAGCTTCAGCTGCGCAACTCTGATCTGTCTGTGAAACTGAAAGTGGGAATGGGTGAGCACATCATCCCTAGAAGAGGTGCCCCTCAGGAATAACATTTAACTTTAAAGAAATCATGAGCAATATTTGGAAAACAATACATGTTTTCCCAAACATCAAAGTGACAAAGTCACTGGAAATGCACAAATAGTGTATATGGACAAACTTCTTCTTCAAACAATATATATATTAGTGATGCCGGGTTTTTCCACACCTACAGAGCTATATTGATGCCGGGTTGTTCCGCACCTAATAAGCATAAAAGATGAATTCATGTAGATATAAATGAAGGGGCGTATCCTATATACCACACGTGGAAATTCTCATTTCCCATTCAATTCATATCGACAAACATTACAAGTCCTTTCCAATTCATGGAAAGATTCAAAGAATCAACAGAATAATCATAACACAAACTAAACAATGCATAAAATGCACAAACTCACAATGCATGAGTTTATTAAACATAAACTTTTGTAAAAGAAACAATAATGGTTTCAAAAGAGTTAAAATTATTCCCACCTCGTTTGATGACAAACCGCGCCTACCTCGAGATCCACGATCCACTGGTTCATCCTTTGAATCGATCGTTGTTAATTTAAACTAACTGTTAATCACACAAGAAGTCTAAGAATCTAGCGAAAAGGCTCACACAAGAATCATACAAGTCTATCTAATGGTTTTAAGCCCATTATGATTCTACACCTTTTATTATCTATCGTTAACATAATTAAGAGATTACTAATCCAATTAGCTTCACTCTATAACCCCTAACTAAGTCTTATGAATATCTACACTTCGTAGAAGAAATCAAACGCTAATTCGGACCACAAGAGGTCCAAAATGTCTACTTAGGAAAACTTCCCTAACCCCAAGTCCATTAAGCAAGCCCATTAAATAAAGTCCAGTCCATCTGAGTCAACTAACATTCACTAACGGTCATAACTGTTCATGGGTCAACACGGTCCACGTCTAAAGTCAAGGTCATAGTTCAGGGTCTAGTCAAGTCAAAGTCTAACTATTCTGGTCCAATGAGTCAAGACTGAGTTAACTCAGTCACTAAGACTGATTCAGTTGAGTTAGCTAGACTGACTGGGATGACTATCAGGCAACAATTCTATTGCAGACTAACCTTAACTCTATTTCTTACATTCTCAACTTCTTGATTAACATTACAATATCAAATCATTCATTCTTAAATAACTTCAAACTTTATTTACAAAAACAAACCTGCAATTGCAGTTCCAAGCTTTCACTCTTTCTACATCCTACTAACTCAACTTCATTGTAACTACTTCGTTATTCATTACTCTATAACTTCAACAACAACTCATAGGATCACCAACACAAACACACACAGTATCAATAGCCTCGCCACTGAATTGCTCATTTCAATTCCAGCTGCAATAACACAGTATCAACAAATCTGCAATACTCATTATCTCGGCAACAACTATGTATTCGTCTGAACCTAAACCCATTCAATCCAACATTAAAACCATCTGCAACTCGACCAGCCACTACAATTCACCACCAGTTCAACTTTTCCTTTCCATATCATCCATTTCGTTACATTCTATATCCACCTCAAATCTTGTCTTCCTTAACAGCAAACATTAAACAATCTTATAACAGACTTGCAACTACAACTCTTCAATCATTCATACCTGCCCATTCCAGAACTATATCTCCATCGCATATCCAGCAATCACACCTAAAGTTTACCACCATTACCAGCTGAGCAAAGCTGAATTATCACACCTGCAACTCAGGTCAAAAACAACTCCATTCCAATCCATACTAACACATACAACAGACAATTAACACCTTCATTATAAATCTGGAATTCATCTTCTCAAATACAAATCAGCAAATAGTTCCATTAAAATCCACGAACCCTAATTTACTGATTTGGGGAAGAACACAAGAATAATCGTAATTCCTGAGAATCCAAAATTAAACTTCAAACACTGAAATTAAACAACATAGAGACTTACCCAATTAACAGACTCTTCCAATTTCTCTTGGCTCATCATCAATCATAACTTCAACAAATCTCATAAACCCTAATTTCTTCGATTCACCCTCAAATTAGCTTCACTTTATAAATTCAATAAGAACCCATCAATTATTACTGAATTCCATCATCATCTTCTTCTAAATATTCAACCAATTCCAAAACGCATAAACCCTAACTTCTGATTCTCATCAATCCATCTTTTATTCTTAATTCAGAGCTAAACCAACTTCAACATCAACACCAGAAATCATCCCTTACTCTTACTTCTCTTAATTCAACCTCAAATCATCTCTCGAATCAAACATAAAAGGAAAACGCAGAAGAACAGAGAAACAGAACGGAGAAGAGGAAAGAAGAAGAAGAAGAAAGAGAAAGGAGAAGGGGAAAATGATTTTCTCTTGCAAACGGTTTTGAGATAAGACCAAACAGAATTTTACTGGGACACTCGGCATCAAGGCTAAGGCAGCCACACAATACCCCGAAAAAAAGACACTTATACCCTTAATGTTAATCCAATGATATCTTCTTCGTCTTGTACCCGATTGACACATCGAGTAGTGTATTCCACGTAACTTTTCGAGCTCTATATAATAATACTAGATTCGTATGTAAATCATTGTTAGATTAATTCCTATCAATTATCGTTCGTGATAAATCGATCGAGTTAATAACGACTAATTCGTCTCTTGACTGGTCTAATAGCGTTGACGAGCTTGAGGTTCCTTACAACTTCATTGGGATTGTGAAGCCCGGCCGATACTACTTTCTCGTAGTTGTGTGATCTGATCTTGTTGTTTCTATCGTACGAGTACAATCATAAAGATTGGCTTGATATTGATATCTCCGATAGGAAAGATATAAAAGTAATCACAAACATTTTCGTCTCATCGTTTGTGATTCCATAATATCTTCTTTCGCCGGGTCGATTAAGATTATTGTGAGGTGATTGATAATACTGAGTTGTTCTTCGGGAATATAAGTCTTGTTTATCAATTGGTTCATGTTCACCTTGATTTATCAAAAGACGGAACAAAACTCGTAGGTATTTCTGTGGGAGACAGATTTAAATATTACCATAGACTTTTCTATGTGATACAAATTTGTTTATTAAAGTCTTCGAATTTTGGCCGTAGAAACTCTTAGTTGTGGGTGAGATAGTTAAGGGAATCAAGTACGTAGCATCCTGCTGGGATCAGAGACGTAGGAGCATAATTTTACCTTGGATCAGTGTGAGATTGATTGGGGTTCAACTACAATCCAGACCGAAGTTAGTTTGTAGTAGGCTAGTGTCTGGAGCGGCTTAATACAGTGCGCGTTCTATCTGGACTAGGTCCCGTGGTTTTTCTGCATTTGCGGTTTCCTCGTTAACAAAACTTCTGGTGTTTGTGTTATTTCTTTTCCACATTAAATTTTGTTATATAATTTAAACATCACAGATTATGCGTTTGAATCAATCAATTAGAATATCCAACCTTTGGTTGTTGATTTACATTGATTGATACTTGAACATTGGTCTTTGGTACCGTTCAAGTGATTTCTCTTGTATTTAATTAGAGTCGAAGATTTCTATTTGCTTGAGTAAAAATTAAATCGAGAAAGAGAGATATACCTCTTTGACATACTTTATTAAGATTGAGTCTATTTGATTCTCTTAAAAGTATATTGGAGTTAGTCTATACAAATTGCTAATCCCAATATTGGGTGTGGTTGTTGTACCCCCGCTTTTTCAATTGGTATTAGAGCAGGCAAACACGTTCAAATACCTTACAAGTCTGTGTCTGTAGCGATCTGACTCTATGGACAAGAGTATTATCTCAGAGAACGCAACACCAGCCCAGAGTCATCCTTGTGAACTTCAAAGTCCTGAAGCTTCTAAGAAAAACTCTGTCTCTGGTCCTTTGATTGAATCTGCATTTAACTGGGAAAAATCTCTTGATGAACAGTTGAATGATCTTCCAGATGTTAGCGATTCAGAAGGAGGACAAAGTATTGATGAGGAAGTCTCTCAATATATCGAGCTTTTTGACCATGCTTTGAAAGAAAAGCAGTCAATCCTTTAGAGTTTTTTGACCATTAATCCCATCCTCCAATCCTTTTATAACATCTCCTTCACCTGCATGGAGAAAAATAAATCGTTTAGAGTAATAAACAGTATTCATATGCATGATGTGGAATGCATGAATTGTGAAATAGATGCTAAAGAACTATTACCCAATGTGAAACATTTAGCACAACTGCCATAATTTGATTCAAAGACATGACCGGTTCTCTTTATTTGACCAAAGTAAAGGACTTGCACCTGAAACAAGGTTTGAGTTACTTGAATCACTTGAATGAGTTTGTAAATTCCATTTTGGACATCATCAATCAATCTCTCAATCAACTACTCATTAAGATCCCAAACACAAACACACAGAGAAAGAGAGAGATGTACTTTACACCCATGATAAGCTATATTGTAATTGGAGTTCCCGCTCGTTCGTATGTTTTCAATAACCAAATCACTGGCCATTCTTCTCCTTCGTATGTTTTCAATAACCAAATCACTGGCCATTCTTCTTACGAGACGCCCGTTTATTTCCATGTCCTTGTATTCAGGATCTCTGCCCAGCTCCAATGAATTAAACTCACTGCAAATCGAACTTTCAGCATTGATCAGCATCAATTTTCAACAACAATAGCAGTAAAAGAAACTTATAAAAAATTCATGAAGGATGCTAATTAGATATCCAAGTGAAATAGAAATATGCACACAAAACATTTGCAAACAACAGAAAAGTTTGAGCTTCCAGGAAATCAGATATGTAGAAGAAATATTAAGAAACAAAAAACAAACTAGGTGTAAGTAGCTAGCAAGAACTAGCAGCATCAGTTAGTTAGTAACAAATTCACCAACATCAGTTAGTTAGGTACGAAGGACAAATGCATCTCAGGCAGAAAGCATTCAATTATGGAACAAATTCTTAACACCAACAAATTCACTGGCCACTGAACCGAATCTTTTGTTTGATCAATTTGTAAGTTAGTAAGTCTTGTAACTAATAACTGGTGGGCAATATCAGAAGTAAAATGAATTAAGGACTAACGTTTTCACACGAGCAGCTTGAGATGTAGAACTAGCTCCATGGTTTCCCACTGTTCCTGATATAATAAGAAAAAACACGAGATTTTGATATAAGAAACAAATCACATTAATCAAATAAATTATGGTTTGGCTTTAATAGCACTGTTACCATCTGAATCTAAGAGACCAACCAAGTTAAAAAAATAACAACTAAAATCTATGCTTAAATAAAGAATACAATTGATCAATTGCTAACATAAAAATTAGAGGAAGTCATAATCACCATTTCCAGCAGATTGACCATTATTCTTACTATAAAAACCACTTAAATGCACACTGATATTGCCACGATTTGCAAGAACGACATTCTCTTCCTTCTCCTCCAATTCAATATCCAACATACATGATTCATTATTGGTACCACCGCGCAATAAGCATATCAATACAGGACTCTTGTTCCCTACTATACAGTGAACAGCAACATACCCACTGTTAGGACTAAAAGGGTCCAAAATTGCCTGCAAAATTAATTGATGCACAAAATACAGTCAGTAAGGATACCGAGTAGGGGAGCAAGATAAATTTCTAATTAATTAAATGTGGAGCATTCAGAGAGACAATCATTTTTGAGAATACTTGATTCTACAGCATCAAAATCAATGAAAAAGTCTAAAAAGATAGAAGCCTAAGAGACAGATCAAACAGTAACACTTCAAGTTTATAGAGAAATGCTCGTACAAATAATCTACTAGACAAAAAAGAAAGTAAAACATAATTAGATAACTTAACTTCATCCAACCTGAGAAATACGAAGCCTTCCTAGAGAGCTATTGTAGCTATGGGTGTAAGGTTTCCCTGGTTCTAGTTCGACTCCTGAGTAATTCCAAACATCCGAAAAACAAAAACACTTGGTAAGTTTGAGGAATAGGTTCCCGAAGACTAGTCTGTGTTCAAATACAAAGGGTTAAAGCTGCATTTATCTCAAACACCCTTTCATATTTCCCGTTCAAATTATTTTCCTTGAAAAATGAAACACCATTTAATATTAAAAACTACCTAGTGATATCATGCAAGCACCTTTGAATCCTGTTATTGAAAAGACCACTCGGACGACGGTAGCAGACAACTCTACTGTGTTTGAGTGTACAGATGGAAAACATCACGTCTCCTTTCCTCTGATAAAGTAAGTACTTGGTTCAGAAGCATTGGAAACCGGAAGACAAATTCAACAAAAAAGAAAAAGGTAACCTAATTGACGTAGGTAATTAAAACCTACTTCTTCCTTTCCTTCAGTAATCTAATCCATTTTCCACGTGGTTTTTATGATACTATAACTTAGGCCCTAGTTAGCAATTCGGTATTTGGCATACGTACCGGCAAACGTACGGGTGTTACATGCATTCGTAAAAATCAAGTTCGGTCAAAATTTTGCGATCAACGGTTCGTGATTCGGAAATAATTTGGAACGGCATACGTAGGTGTATAATTCGTTTTTGAGATATTAGTGAGGTGCACAAAATTCGACCATATTAAAATAGCTTCTGGGTATAATAATACATAGAAAATACGATAAAATGTTAGATGTTTATAATCAATTCTTTTCCATATAAAGGAGGATGATGAGGCTGATGTGTCGCCACTATATTCATATTCAGATTTTCTACAAAATTATAGCGCCACGTGGAATCCAGTTTCTCAGAAAATCTAAAACGAAGGGTACACGTCATCATATTGATGACTCTTCATATGCGTCTGTTTATTACTTGCCAAACGTAGTCGAAGCGTTACGTCTGAAGGATCAAAGAGTCGTTCGGCGACTGGAATCCTTATGAATAGACGAAGTTGAAACGTTTCAAAAAAAGTATATATATCTGTCCTGGGAGAAAAACAAATAAAATCCAACTGTCATTGGTAGTAGAATTTGTATTTTGGCTTCTCTCAAATTTGCATTTTCGGATTGATTGTTTTATGGTTGTTTGATGTTCTGATTAATCATAAGTAGTTTTAGATTTTGGATTATGCTTCGATCAACAATGCAGGTTTCAAATTGTGGATAGTATAATTTTTGATTAATAGAAAAGATTATTGCTTCTCAGATTCAGTAGATTATGATCCGTCTCCCAAAGGAATAATGCCAAGATATATATTAGGTAAATGGTTTCAGTTAGTTTGGGATTCTTTTTCGAAATAACGATGGCTGTAGGGTGGGCACATTATTAAAGGAATAATGCACTTTGAAGGTAATATGATCAGTACTGTGGTAGTGAAAGTGAGGCTTATACATAATCAGTACATTTGTGAATTGGTGGGATTTGCAAACTAAATGGGTTTCAGTTACAATTCATTTTCAAGAGTTGTAGATAATTATAGCGTCACGTCTAATACATTCTCAATAGGCACATTCTTTCGTTGTCCGATAAGTAATTTTTTTTAGAAAATGTCCCTTCAAAGCTGTCTACCAATCATGGCTGTTGAAAAATGCGAATATATATTGTGGAGGCATACATTGAACAAACGTTTTCAACAACAGTCAGGGATGGCGGTACTCACTCAAGAATATGAAAAAAAGGGAAGTAATTTGGAATTCTTGAATCAATCAAGTTTCCTACGGGAACAAATTGAGATGTCTTTTTTCAGAGTAAGAGATAGAAAAGAGTTGTTGATCAACTCCAACTATTGATCTTCGGAGAAAATAAGGAGATTGACTTTGCGGGCAATTGGAGTTTAACAAGAAGTAAGTTGATCTTTAATGGTTTAGTTTCAGATGATTTTTTTTTGCTGCTTTTTTATAACATTTTAGGGGTTCATTTTTTTCTTTTGCATGGATGAACTGGATGTTATGTGGAGATGGAATTTAATCAGAGACTGAAACGCTTACAGATTGGTCATTCAGGCTTAGGAACATTTTGGGAAAACAGTGATTTTTCTTATTATCTGTCATCAATACCTCAATCAAATGAGTAAGGAAAGATATCATATGAAGCCGAGTTACTAAATGCGAGGATTGCATTTGTTATTGCAGCACGAGAGTTTGATTCGGATTTTTACTGGAGAAGTCACTACAATCGACAGGTCAGTTTCAATCACTTCCCTCTACCGATAGCAGCATCCCAACTCAAATATACGCTGAAAAGGGATCTTTCCACAGAAATACATTATAACTGTAGTAATTATCTTCTTAATTACATGATGCTGAAAATGCAAAAGTTTCCTCTCTGAATGATTTTTAACCTATTCGTCAAGTTTAAACATTTTTATGTTGTCCGGTGCATGAGGATATTGACAGATCCATGCTCTTACATGGAAGGCGAGTGAAGAGGGTTCATCAGTTGCATTCACATAGAGTAGAAGGCCATTCCCAGGTTTTTTCCATGTTCGTGTTCTTAGAACAACAACAGTGACTAGAGGTGTAAAACGTGTCGGCCCAGTATCGCACCGTCCATGAAATCACGTGCTTAGCGTGCTATGTGTCGTGTCGTGTTGTGCCGTGCTAGAAGGCGTGTTGGACTGGGTTGTGCCAGAAAAATAAACGTGTTGTGTCGTGCTGTGCTGTGCCAGGCATATTTATTTTATATTTTCCAATACAAATGTTTTCCAAATATTTAGGTATTATATGTATTATTATGGAAATAAGTTAACATAACGACAGTAAAATGTCAATAATTGGCTGGAGTAAAGGGTTTTTTTTTTTTGTGAAATAGGCACAAAATATGATGCATTGTGCCATGTTTTGTAGTATTTTATACATATTATGACGTGCTTTATTAACGTGTCGTGCTGTGCCATGTCACGTGCTAATCCGTGTCGCGTGTTGTGCTGGATTATTGTGTCAATTAGTCAAACCCAACGCGTCCCATTTAACTAACTTGTTGTGCCGTGCTGGGCTAAGTCACATGTTGGACTGAGCTGTGCTCAACTTTTAGCGTGCTGCGCTGGGGTGTGCTCGTGGTGGCACAACCCAATTTACACCTCTAGCCACGACAATGTATTTGGTGCGCTCCCAAAATAATAAGAATTAAAATAACGAGCTTAAGTACCGCTTCAAATCGATTATTTTTATAGAGGGTCATTGGATGGTGGACTCGATGTACCCACGGTGTTAAGAGATTCGCCAGCTTCAAAGAAAAATAATTAAATGCAGATATTGATCGTAAATACGCAGACGCAACAAGTGAGCACGAGAGAGATTCAAGGGAAGTCACAAAACGGTACCTTAGACACGCATCTATTATGGAACAATGCACGGGCATATAAGTACCTTGTATCTCATAAAGGCGTAGGTTGGAGTAATACGTGCGTTTTCACGAATAATACGGCGAATTGCTAACTAGGACTTAGGCATGTTCCTATGCATCAGTCAAAAGGCATAGTTTATCATTTTTGCACTCACTATGGGTATGATAAAGTGGCAAATGTAACCGCTAAAATGTCAAATATAGCACATAGGCATACGCGATGGAGCGATTCTACCGAGCGATAGAGATTCTATTGTTCGATGGTCACTAGAGCGCCAACGATAGTCTTTATGTCGCTCGACTATGTCATTATTGTTCAGTTATTTTTCATCCAACGGTCGGGAATTCCCCCTATAAATACTCAACTTCAAATCCAGTGCAAGTCACACCAGAATTTCTAAATCTCTCACCATTCTTCTAAAAAAAAGAGACCATAAAAGTTTAATTTGTTATAAAAATAAATCACACAGAGCTATTGGTTGGCAACCTAGCAACAAGCTGGGCACCAACCCCCTCTGAATAGCAATGCCTACTCTATGAAAAACAAAACTACCATAACCACTACTAGCGTCATTATTAACAAGACAATTCTTCAGACGCTTAAAAAAACATAAAGTATCTTCGCCGAGCTCACCCAAAGTAGAGAAGGCCAAGACACCCAGACCATAACCGAGTGAAGTGCACTTGTCCAGATATTTAGCACGCTTCCTTGAAACTGCCTTAGAAATGGCTTTCCTTGGGACAAAAGAACGAACACCATCACCAGTAAAGGGAGAGACAACAGTAACATCCATACAAACATCTTGCCCGTTTTCCCAGTTGAGAACAAGAATATCGGCAAGCCTCAAGTCTTCATCCTCATCTGAAACAATACCAAGAGAAACCTCCTTGAGAGCTCGTACACTAGCTTTGTAACAAATATCAACAGTAATATCACGGACAACATCATGTCGAAATTTACTTCCAACATCTTTAGCACAATGAAGCGCATGGTCTCCAAAAATGTCCATAGATTTGTTGCAACTAGTGCATAAGCTATTCTCAACAAACAGAGGAATATCGAGACGATAACAAAGCACAGCCCGAAACTGTCTAGGCCCAATGCACTGGTTAAGACCACTGATTGGCACAACAAGTAGATAATCTTGAGCATGCTTGATACGGTTACACTGCCATAAAACAGAATCTCTTGCAGACATGGGAAATTGGTCTGGGATTTGCTTCTTAATTGCATCAAAATAAGTGACTGCCAGGGAGTGCATGGAG